>NW_028230436.1:34016699-34104965 GCF_043228905.1 Azolla caroliniana | reverse complement strand
GCTCAAAACTGTAACTTTGCTTGATTATGAAGAGATTTTATAGCTAAAGCAACACCGACGTAAAATAAAAACACAAAAACTTCACCTCACATATTCATGGTTATATATTTCTATCCATGATATTGTGCTTTAGCAGGTAACTCTCACTTCTCCCTCCCTCCCTCTCTCTCTCTCCATGTTTGTATATGTTCTCCTCTGATGTTCAAACTCCCTTACTATTCAATCCTAAGCCAATCTTTGTTTCACCTTGTTTTACACAACCAAGAAAAACGTTTCCATCTTCTTTTTGAATATGCATGCAATGATTTATCTCTACGTTTCACCCCCTACCCATGTACCAACTTCTATCATTTATTAGCACATTCCTTCTCTATGATGACGTCCCCTCATCATTAAGGTTTGCCTTTGAAAGTGAAATGCTCCTCTATGATGGCTTGTGCCCATTAATAAAAGTTGCTTTTAAAAGTGAAATGCTATCGTTTTTAATCCTTGTGCTATGGAAAAATGTTTGGGTCAATATTACAAACCAATTATTTGAGGAGACATCGTTACTCTTCCTGATCTCAAGCTAAAATTATCATTATTGTTGTTGTTACATATTGTAAAAAGCTAAACATCAAATGCATTAGTTGAGACTTGAACCCATGATCTCAATGTTTAAAAAGCACAAAATTTGCCATTATTGTATTGCAATTGTACATTTCAAATTTGAAATTTATGCCAATAAACAAATAAACTATGTTTTCATCTACACACTTTTTTTTATGTGATCTCTACTTCCCCTAAGGACTCCTATGTGATTTTTAAAGGCCATTCTTTCATGAATAACGTGCTTCAGACGTCTTGTTATTTTTCATTTTTGAAGTACTCTTGTTAGTTTATCACTTTTGCCACAAAAAATGACAATGCTTTAGTTTTCCCTCCTATTATGAAAGTTGATGTCAACAACAATGCTATAAAATCATTCGAAGGACTTAGCAAATTGTTAGTGTATATCCTCAGACACTAAAATTATGACCTTTTTAGAATCAAGTAGACATCAAGCCTAGATTTTGAGCCTATAGTCATATTAATGTTGTAAAGTACACAAGTTCATCCCATTTATGTACTTGCATTTTGGAAATTTAGGAAATGGTAAGAAATAATTTGTGGGGACATCTAATTGAAGTAACTTACGTATATGATGTATAACTACACACACACACAAACAAACAAACACACATTACTCACTTACAATACATGTGACATTCAACCCTTTGTACGGGCATGATTCTAGAGTTTTCTCACCACCATACAAAAAGACCCATTAGAAAACCCTTGAATGGTGAGTGTCATACCTCATTGTTTCCATGGAAAGGCTCTCATGTTCAATCATCTCCTTGTTCGTTGGATGCTATATTAATAATTTGTGGTTGCTAAACACAACATATGAACTTAACAAGTCATCAATTCAACAATGGTTTGACAAAATGCACTTCACTTATAACTTGCCAATGTTCTTTGAGAAACCTTGGCCAACATCAAATATTGTAATTGGCAGACTTATTGTCTCGATGACTACAACAAATCGATGATCCCTTGGCATCTTGACATGTATACATTGTCATTCGTGACCAAGTTGTATAATTTTTACCTCGAGATTGGCACAAGACTAATAGGCTCACTTTCCCTTGTACCCAATGCTCCACCATGAAAGAGTGTGGGCATGGTCAAATTCCATGCCCCTCAAATCAAGTGGATGGTTTCACAAGGCGTGGGATCTGATCTACGAAACCGTTGACGCACAACTCCATAGTGTAACGCTTTCTTTGACAATACACATTGCAACAAATGCATTCGACATGGATTTATTATAACCCTTATTTGTTAGAACCATGTGTTATATCCTCTCTCTCAACAAAGACTTTGATCTAGTTTCCTATGGCAAAATTGGAATTGGTGTGGTGTTTACGTCTCAAGTAGGATAGTTTCATGGTCACGTTCACTATAGAAACTCATAATAATTTGCGTTATTGTTTTGATGTTTGCATCGAGTACAATATTCACATTTTTTGCCCATAAAAATATCCTCCATTGGTATTAACATAAAGTGGCCCAAGGCAATATACAAAATAGTCCACTATTACAAAGAAAATTGCAACATAATTCTTTTAGAAGAAGACTTGCAAATTCTTTTATAATGAAGGCAAGTTGAAGGTCTCCATTTATCGCACATGATTAGAGGAGATGTGGTACAATGGCTTGCCATGTTATTGGGATATATTGAGTAGGATAAGAATGGGGATGCTATACAACTCTATCCTTGAATGCCTGTGCAAGGTCTCTAATTATTATGATGACATTTTTTGGTATGTTGAAAGTAGGTGGCAACATAGTAGAACGGGTAGTCATATTGAAATCAAATTAGATGTTAACTTTGATCTTAGTTAAATGAAGGATCCATGGCTAGCCATTGGGATAGTCCTTTTTTCTCTTTTTTTTCATCTATTTTGTAGTTTGTACCTGATAGGTTTTTTGAAAACTAATGGAAGGATATTTTGTTTTGGAAAAAAATAAAACTGCAACATAATTAACTAGAAAACTATTGAACACTCGTGTAGCTTCAGCTGTCTCAATAACACTGGGTTCAAAAAACCCCATCTTTTTACAAGCTGAATATGGATTTTTGGCATGTATCACTGAGTACAATATTCACATTATATTGTTAATCATCAACTATTGTTTTGATAGAAAGGTTTTCAATTTTTGAACCAAGGAAGATTGAAAGGAATTACCAAACGTGGGAATAATTTTTTTTTTGACAACTTTGCTCTAAAAACTCTTGAACTGGCATGGATTACAACCAAGGAAGATTGAAAGGAATTACCAAACGTGGGAATAAAATCTTTTTTGACAACTTTGCTCTAAAAGCTCTTGAACTGGCATGGATTACAACCAAATAAATGGGCGCATGAAGATGGGTATGCTCGTTGTGATGGTAAACTATGGATACGAGTTTTTCCCGACAAACCAATCACCAAGAGACCCGCCAAAACAAGTAAATTGTTACAATCCACAAGACAAATCGGAAGCATAACTAATTAATGATACCAAGGGTTTGCCAAGATGGGCAAATATCAAGCAAGTCACACAAACATGGGATTGCAAGCATCGTGCGTGATTGTGTTCGCAAGAGAGATGGCACTGAAGGATTGGGTCCGTGTGAAGCATGTGGAGACCGAGGATGGGAACGAAAAGTCAACACTGTACAAGGTATGAAGAGGCATTGGTTTATGCAAAGGGGGATCGCGACGGAAAGTCAAAGTCAATGCTCTTCGCAGAGGGGCATCCGCCCGATGTGTCGGTTCACATAGATTGGTATCAAAGAATTAAGACAATATGAAATGGAGAGCAGAGGAGGGGTAGACTCTCGTCGTTGGTCGGCTCATCCAAAACCGTACAAATTAAGCCTCTTTCCACGATCCAGGTAGACAGACAGAGAGAGAGAGAGAGAGAGAGATACAGACAGACAGACAGACAGACGCGAACTCTGCTATATCAGGATTCGACCAATGGGGGCAGTACCTGGCCTTTACAAGCGCCCATTGCCCTGCCCTCCAGCTATTGAATTCGCATCTCAGCAAGGCAAGGTTAGAATATATTGTATGTGTATGTATATGAATATATATGCATTCATTGACATGCATATGTATGTATGTATGTATGTATGTATGTATGTAAGCATATGCACATACATATATGTGTGCATGTGCATATGTGTTTGTGTTTGTGTATGTGTATGCGTGTGCGTATGTGTATGTATAATGTGTATGTTTTTGTATGTGTATAATGTATATGTGTATGTATATGTATGTACTTTTGCATCTAAGCGTTTCCATCGTCTTTTAGGTTCTTTTTGAAGAAGCTCTCCGAGATGGGACCATGAATGGATTCTTCAGATTGATTTCAACTTTCGAAACGCAAGCTGAGCCCGCGTTTTGTGGCCTCTCTTCTCTCACAGTCGTTCTGAATGCACTTTCAATTGATCCTGGACGCCAATGGAAAGGTATACCCCACAAAATCCATGTATGGATATGTATCCTGTATGCTTATGCATCTCTATGACTAGTATGGAGATCATAGTTGTCTAATACTTAGCATATAATATTCATAGAATACTTATGCTATGTATTCTACTCTTTTTCTTTAAATACTTAGAATGTGTATTCTACAGATAAAACACGTTAGATAAGCGGAAAATATATTAAATAATTCTTAAAATTTAAAGGAAAAAACATTTTAATTATTTTAATTTTTTTGAAATGTCAAATACTTGTTAAATACATAGAATTATGTCAAATACTTAGAATGCATAAAACATTTTAAAATGTCAGCTCTAAATGCAGAATATGTATATAATACTTTAGAGTATTCTAAACATAAGATACACGTTTTTTAACTATGATGGACATGTACCCATGTATCAACCTATCCTTGTATGGAGATGTATGCAGATCAAAATTATGGTGTTTGATCCATGAATGTAGATATATGCATTGATTAAATAATTCTTAAAATTTAAAGGAAAAAACATTTTAATTATTTTAATTTTTTGGAAATGTCAAATACTTGTTAAATACATAGAATTATGTCAAATACTTAGAATGCATAAAACATTTTAAAATGTCAGCTCTAAATGCAGAATATGTATATAATACTTTAGAGTATTCTAAACATAAGATACACGTTTTTTAACTATGATGGACATGTACCCATGTATCAACCTATCCTTGTATGGAGATGTATGCAGATCAAAATTATGGTGTTTGATCCATGAATGTAGATATATGCATTGATTAAAACACAGAATTGGATTTGAACGGATTGAGATGGTAAGGTTTGATGCAGGTCCTTGGAGGTGGTTTGATGAATCCATGCTGGATTGCTGTGAACCGTTGGAGAAAGTGAAACTTGATGGTATCACATTTTCCAAAGTTGTTTGCTTAGCTGAATGTGCTGGGGCTTCAGTGAAAGCTTTCCATAGCGATCAAAGCTCCCTTGAGTTGTTTCGGGATGTTGTACGAGAATGTACCTCTTTGGATGATCATCATGTCATCGCTTCTTATGACAGAAGAACGTTTGGACAGGTATGTATATGGTGGAGAAAAACTTAAATGTTATTGATGGTGGGAATCGGAATTGAGAGTGATACTCAGACTTACAAACTGTTTGGAGGGAATATGCATAGTCAATGAGTCTTTTTGTTGGTATCTAGCACCCCATCTTATATTGAAGAGATAGTGAGCCAAATCGTGTGAAAGCAAGTGCTGATGGAGGACAAGGGGATGGGTTCAATCACATATGGTTAAGTGCAATTGCCTGCTCAGAGAAAAAGATAGTTTTATAGTTTGATGCAAGGCATGTAATATAAATTCTGAAGTATTGCAAAAAATGCAAAAAATGCAAAAAATGCTCGTTTATTGAAGAATAGTTTTTAGGGATCATGAGGCAAGTGTAATCCATCCGATCTTCCGAACCATTATTGAATATTTTCTTTATGTCTAGAACTCAATATTTGACTTTTGTGCTTCATGAAATAAAAATCTTGCTTGCCATGCGATTCTAGGAAGCCAATATGAGGTTTCATTTGGAATGTCAAGCATGAACTCCATAACCCTCTCTATGCCCATGATCTCAAAGGAAAGTGATCCAATCTCTAGAGGTAGGGGCACGTATGGCATCTATATATTAATATGAAGAAACTGAAACTTTTTCTAAATGGGCTTAGAAAAATATACTAATGTCTACAAGGGACAGAAATTAGGCAATGATACAAATATTGATTAGAAACATAGTGTGAACCATATGTACCATACGTGCATTCACATTTGAGAATGTTTCAATCATTTGAGTATAGTAAACACCTTCGAAGTATGGTAAATACCATACTTTTGTATTCATTATTTACTATAAGGTATATATATTTTTAGGTAAGAAAGTTAAGGTAAAAATTGTAAAAAACAACACGAGTATGTTTTCATGACATATGCATTCGCTTGCAAATGTATGAAAAAGAATGTTTGCAAATGCATTCGAGTATATTACGTACCATGATTAGAAACATGGGTAGTTGTAGGCTATCTATATTGACAAAATAAAAGTTCTAGGATTCCTAAAGATAGGATTGATTATGATTCTTAGATGATCTTACAAGCGTGAAATATGATGAAGTACATTGTCTATATTTGGGTGTCCTTGAGCAGATGGTATATGGCACAAAGTACAGTACAGGGATAGCCAATGGCCCGTGTGCCTAGTATCTTGGTATTCACAATCTCCGTTGTCATCAGCATTCCTCTCCTTGCTCAATGGTGACTCCTTGGCATTTTCTGGCGGTCTGGTTCTATGGAAGAACTCATTCATGTGCGACTGCCTATGCACCATCTAATATAAGAACTCATTCTGAAAGAGTGGTGCATATAAGTTTTCTTTGAGTTGTGACAGAGGGTGGTGTAAATGGCAAAGATTGTGGCATATTTCTCTTTGATGTTTGTATTCTCGGCGTTTATGCACATAATTCATCTTTTTTAACGTCTCCTTGACATAACTTGCAATGTCTGTCAGGCACAGGTATGCAAAGGGTTTGTCCTGCTTCAATCTCTGGCAATTTGCAAGCACTATGGGGCACGTAGGCATCCATGTAATGGTCTGGGTATAATTGGGTATCTTTGTGGGAAGAGGTTATAGAGCTGCCCCAGATATAGCCACAATATTTTGTTCCTTTCATCATCTTGGTGGGGTGTGCAATATTGAAAATGTGGGTAGCTCTCAGCGTCCAGGTCATTGTTGATGAACAGCTTTGTCACCTGTGTGCACCACAATTCCTCCTCCACCATGTTGAATAATGTTTTGAATGGGGTGGTTTGGATCTGGTAGAGGTTCACCATGTCTAATAAAGTTTCAAGTACATTTGTGAGGGGTGTGACCAACTCAAATATCATCTGTGAAACGATCATGGCTCATGATGCTCTATTTGCGTCCATTTATGGATGGAGAGTCAATAGCCCATATGGGTGGACAGGATTATGAGAATGGTAATAAACATGTGTCAAATATACTTTGTACAAGGTTCTTGGAAGTGGGTGTAGTGGCATTAGCTTTCTAGCATGGGCAAAGCTGCATATCCTCAAATTAATCAATCTTTGGCTGTACTTATGTCATATAAAGCACTCACTGGTGATTCTAAATGTCACTCTCAGATACACATGGTCAACATAAAGGACGTGGATTCTTTTTCAAGAACATAGAATGTCAATGTGGTTTCCTGTAGCCTTGTGGTTTTCTGTCTTTAAACTTTCTATGTTTAAAATATATCTAATTGTTTGCTGCAATTAATTCACTGTATTTCTATTTGAATACTGAAATTTTGATTATAAGTTTGATAGACAGGCACTGGACATTTCTCCCCATTGGGTGGATATCATAGTGGAAAAGATATGGTATTGATTTTAGATGTTGCACGCTTTAAATACCCACCTCATTGGGTACCTCTTACACTACTCTGGGATGCAATCAACACAATCGATGCCTCAACTGGAAAATTAAGAGGGTAAGTTCTATGAACTGTCATATTATTTCTTGTAGTTACCTATGCAAAAATGATCACAGATTGTCGAATTTTTGGAGCATGAACTTAATGCTTTTGCTATCAGTGTAGAGGCAGTTAATTTTCAGTTTCAGATCTTAATCGTATTGAATTAGTGATATCAAGGGAGGTGGATGCTCCATGTTGCTAGTTTAAAGCTATATTGCTGTAAATGTGTATGAAATTCTCTGCTTCTTGAGTTAGTTGAACTTACGAAACGAAACCCCCCCAGAGAACCTCCTAGTTATAAGACTACCTATGCAAATAATCACAGATTGTATAATCCTTGGAGCTGTTATTATCAGCCTAGAGGCCGGAGTATGTCAATGATGTAGACAATAATTCGATCAACGATGTAGAGAATAATTGGTTAATCCTTTGTTTCTTCTATATTCATTTCTATATCGTTGGTTACTAAGGAACAACTTTGTTCTATAGATCGTCAATGATAGAAATGTGTGTATTTGTCTGCTTTATGTAGGTTCATGACAATTTCCAAGCGTGCCAATCCACCAGCTGTGCTTTTTACCTTGGTAAGTTAAAATAATACATTGTGATATACACTTTCATAATCTCCTTTACATAAATACTATCCATAAAAATACATGCATTGTGCTTTCACCTTTCCACAAATTGTATGCATTTTATTACGTGTTAGTCTTGTCTCAGTGGCATGTTCTGAGTTCTCAGATCTTTTAACTACTGAAGGTGTAACATTGGTATCTTTTCATTGGAATGTTTACGTGCAAATTTGCAAATGTTTACTGCTTTATTTATTATAACAATTTTATGTATTAATGTTTTTATTTATTGCTTGTTTCCATTTTTTGTAGTCCTGCAATGATGAGGATTGGAAAACAATTTTCCGGCATCTCTTTCAAGATGTTCCAGAGTTATTGAGAACCACAAATTTGATAAGGTTAGAACAAGTTTTGGATAGTGTTTTTGGTTCTTTACCAGCTGACGTTACTTCCGTTGTGAAGTGGAAAGTGGAAGTCAAGACCTCTGATGGTAGTCATGTGGAGAAAACTGATAAAACGGATTCCGAATGTATTCAGCTTGAGGTAATTCCGATTCTAAAATTTAAAGTGTTTTTATATTAGGCAAGTAGTCTTGGCAAGAACACCTCAGTAAGAACTCAGAACCAAATGTGCGGCTTTTTAGCATACATAAATATGTGGAGATAGGGCAAACTTTACGTGGAAGTTGTAAGTGCAGAGAGAGTGCTACAGAAAGGAAGGAGACAAGAGAGGAAGTGAGTGTAGGCATAGTTAGTGAAACTTGTCAAAACCCTAAGAAGGGATTCTCTGATTTTCAGAGATTTGTAATCTGTTTCTCTTGTACTTCTGTTTATATTGGAAATCTGTGCCCCATGGTTTTCCCTTGTTTTAAGGTTTCCATGTAAAAGTTTATCTGTTGCACTGTGTATTTTGTTTTCTGTTTTGTATTTTTCAGTTTATCTTTCTTGTCTATCTACGGTCCTAAAACGAACAGTTTCCTGGTAAATACTGAAACATTTAGTGGTATCCTCAGCACCAATGGATATAACGATAAAAAGAAAAAAAAGAGAAGAAAGGTGTAAAAAGGAAAAACTAAAGAGATTCTTATACTACCAGAATGAACTACTTCGACAATTGCGCAATACAAAGGCGTTTCATCTAATCACAAAATGGATGGATTCTATGCCACAAAATGCTGAACAGAATGATGAGAACCTACAAGACACTGTGATCCAAGCATGTTGTCAAGGTGCTGCCATTTTCACTGGATCTCAAACCATATCAGGCATGCAACGTATCACAACTGAATTCCACATGAGATCGGATACGATAGGTTGGAGTAAGTTTTCCGTGGATATATGTGAGCAAAATGTGGAAGCATTCATTCCAAGTTCTCCGATCAAACTTGGCAATGATAACTATTCACCACCCCTTCAGCCAACAAGACGAGATTTGCTTTCCATCTTGTTATTATCTCTCCCCATGTCAACATGGAATGCAATAACCAACTCTGATGTTTATGCAAAGATAGTTGAGACTGTTACCAGGGAGCATCTTCCTATTGATTTGCAGCTTGAGGTAAACTTAGTATTCATTTATTAACCATATTTGTCTTATTTGGTTTGTCTTAAGATCAGAAACATAATTTGTTTCATTACTTTTGAGCAGGTGGCTCACCTTGCTCGACAAGCATACGTTCTCAGCAAGTATTTAGATGAGGAGCAAGTCCCATTGACATAAAAAAACTCATGCTATACATGGAGTGCATGGTTAGTGTGATGAAGGAAAGATCAATAAAAATTAAGACTTGAAATAAGATTCTCACATATATGGAGTGGATGCTAGTTGATGAAGCCAAGACTAATAGACACTAATCTTGAAATAAGGTTCTCACATATATGGAGTGGATGGTTGGTTTATTAAACCAAGGTTAATAGACGTTAATCTTGCTTAGGAAATCAATATAGGATACTTATTAACAGATATTCAAAGATGCCCTTCTAGTATCGTCCGTTTATTCAAATTTATCAGATGATTCATTAAAGAAAACTGTAAAACTATATGCTTGTAGTAAGGTGTACTTATATTAATATGTGAGCTTGTGCATCATCATGAGTTTTTATTTAAGGCACCAGGCCGATCATCTCATCCCAAACAAAATAATAAATCTGATATATGAAGCTACGCTTGTATAAATGTGAAAAGATAAGATTTTGGAGGATAGGCGATATGGAGTTGGGAAGATGTCCTATGGAAAACTAAAGAATGGATTGAAATTTAGGTTCCTTCATGTATAAATGATAGTAGTTAATGACGGTATTGGGGAAGCAAAGCAATAGTGATGCATTCATTACATGGTGATGCAAGTAGACCTTGCAATATCTTGCATGGAGTGGGAAAAGTGGTGATTTTGGATCTCTTTGAACCTTTCTTGCAACCGAGTTTGAAAGTAAAAACAATGAGCATTATTTTGGACCAAGTAGATGTTGTAAAGAAAATTAGGATTTGTATTGCCCATACTCATGCCATCTAGGATTGGTGATCACATAAAATGAATGTAATGAACTATACATGCAATGAACTATACATTTAATAAAAATTAGGTTGGCTTTTAGGTCGAACCAAATTAAGGTAAATTAGGCTTGATAAAATGTTTATAGCTTAAGAAACCATTATAGATGGATTAATTAGCTCAATGAGCTATAAATGTTATCAAAATCAGGTTGGCTTTCAGATTGAACCCAACAAGGGTAAATTGGGTTTGATAATAGCCTAGGAAAATGTTATTGATGGATTCGTT
Organism: Azolla caroliniana; assembly: GCF_043228905.1. Taxonomy (NCBI): domain Eukaryota; kingdom Viridiplantae; phylum Streptophyta; class Polypodiopsida; order Salviniales; family Salviniaceae; genus Azolla; species Azolla caroliniana. Next base: position 34,094,041 of record NW_028230436.1, on the reverse strand, counting down.
AGCACTGTCAGCAAAAAATGTTATCAAGATCAAGTTGGCTTTCATATTGAACCCAACAAGGGTAAATTGGGTTTGATAAAATGTTTATAGCCTACGAAACCGTTATTGATGGATTCATTAGCGCAATATGTGGGTCACTAAAGTATCTAATATTGAGGCCAACCAAAATGAAACCTCAAGTTTGAAGTTATTAAGCTTTTATCCCTTAAACGATATGTTTTTCGCAAAATATGCATATATTAGATGATTGTGTTAACTATATAAAGTAAAACATAATGATTTCCTCCCACCATTAAGTGTGCCACTAGACTCACTTTGAGCCCTAGACTATATCGACTTGCGACTCAACAATAAGGATTTGTGCTTGGATGATATATCCAACAAACAAATAGAAATACAACTCGTCTTATCATTACTTGAGTGATTGGTGATATATGCATGAGCTGTGTTTTGTGGAAGAGCACTTGTACTACTCCATCTTTTAACCTTAAAGGAGTTATTTGAGGGTGTTATGCTTTAGTCATGAGTGCAGACTCACTTCATTATTACGTGGGGATATCAGTATGCCATAAAATATGCAAGAAAGCTACTAACATAAATGTACAAGAGAATGACAATTTTATGTCAACCATATTTACCGGTAGATGGAAGTGTGGCCAACAAATGCATCAATAATTGGAAACTTTTTCCTGTGCGAGCACGAAAATTCTGGCAAATCTCCAGAACAACGATATAAATTATGGGATTGCTCCAATTTCCTATGATTCAGCTATAGTAAAAGAAAGTATGCATGGAATTTACGCCACTTACTAAGATAAGGAGTTTACATTTCTCGAGAACTTCCACATTCTCCACGCAAGAGGCAAGCTCTTCTTCATTAAAGGTGGTCACTAGATTTGCCTCCAAATGTTATGGGAACTAGTGTCATGCTCATTTCAAGTTTTCATGTTGGCCCTTTCAAGAGATTATCTCTTGAAGGGGTGGATGGATTTCTTCAAACTATAGTAGAGTATAGTTTTTGTTTTTTTGTTTGACATTTTACACTTACATAAGCTAGAGTAGTTTTGGTGACAACAAGGGGGCGATAGGGGAGAAGAGAGATAAGGGGGGGATGGGGGTACGTGGATCGAGCGGTGGATCCGATGCGGGAGGAGTAGTGTGTGTCAAAACAAAACAAAAAAACGCAACATGGAGAGGAATAGTGTAATGGGTGAGTGGAAAAAAATAAAACAAAGGGCACATTAGGTTAAAAAAAGAGGGGTGTGAAAAGTTCTTGGAGGGTGTGGGACGTGGGGTGGTGGCCATGAAAACAAGATCTTATTGAATGAAAGCATATGGACTCATACTCAATCCTTTGTTAACCCAAGGGGAGCACCTATATATATAAATACTAGAGCTAGTGTTCAAATCCCACTCCAACACTAACTCACCCTTTTAATCAAGCCCCCATCATCCTTCATAATATCCGTTATCACCAATGTGTGGGAGATGGGCACTCGTTTTACTCTTTGCCACCTTCTCACCCCTCCTCTTGGTGGTACCCAATGTGTGCTCGGCCGCCACCGCGTCCGATCTTCCCGACCCCGCCGCCCCCGGTTTCAAGCTCAACTACCCGCTTAAGGCCCGCGAGCTCGCCATCGGAGTCTCTAGCTCCGTCAACAACCGGCCCAATTTGGCCGGGATCCTCTCATCCCAACGCTCGGTCGCCCCCTTGTTCGAGGTGTCCCGTCCCATCGTGACCATATCCAAACGCCGCCGCCCCTTTCGCACGTGCCCGCTCATCACCGCCACATTCGGAGACACCGGCACCTCCGGCCCCGCGACCGCCACCTTCAACTCCGGGTGCGCTGGCCGTCCCTTCGACAAGGTGGTGCTCCGCTGGCGCGGTACTTCGTCCGGCCGCCAATTCGGACGAATCTCTACCCTCTGGCTCGACGGCGTTGAGCTCCTCCGGAGTGGCACCCCTGAATTCAGCCTCCAACGCGGCTGGTGGTCCCTCGAGAAGGATGTCACGCGATTCTCATCTCTATTCAAGGGTCAGCCCACTACTCGCAAGGTCACTCTCTCGCTCGGCAACGTGCTGGATGATGTCTACGATGGGGTTTACACAGTGGATGTGGAGCTGGATTTCTACTTCATCGGCACCAAGGTCAAACCGGCATCCCCAGATCCTACATTGGCTCCACCCCAGCTTGTCAAGCCCATCTCCCTCAATTCCCCCGAGGAAGGAGGGCTTTGGTTCCGCATCGGCGACCCCGACCCCACCACCGTGTCGAAGCGGCTCGTCGGAATCCCCAGAAATGCTTATCGAGCGGTTCTTGAGATTTGCGCGTCCTTCCATGGCGATGACGAATCATGGTTCACCAACCCCCCAAATGAGTATGCAGTGGCCAACAACTTGACTTTCGGCAATGGGCCGTTCCGCGAGATCGCTGCCTACATCGACGGGACCTTCGTGGGCTCAGTGTGGCCGTATCCCGTGATCTACGCCGGGGCTTTCAATCCTCTAGCATGGCGCCCCGTGCTGCCGATAGGGACCACGGTAGTACCCTCTTTCGACCTCGACATCACGCCTTTCCTTGCCACAATCCTCGACGGAAGGCCTCACGACTTCTCCATCTCCGTTGCCAATGCGCTCTCGAGTTGGCTCGTCAATGCCAACCTGCTTCTCTGGATTGACCCAACCTACACTAACATCGAAGCTTCTCTAAGGGCGTACAATGTGTCGGCATACACTCCGTCGAGTTCGGGGCAGTTCAAGGGGTTGAATGGTCAGTTCGACATTGCCGCATCACGCAGCTACTCGTTCTCCGGCACGGTCAAGTACTCGGCGGGTACAGTCGTCACATGTGTCTCCTCCTCCTTGGCCTTCAAGAGCAAGCTGACACTGGCCGACGATTACGGCTACCAGACGGCCGCTTTGGAGATCTCATCGGACTCGAAGGTGGTGGCAAGCAATGACAAGGCCATGACCACGACGTACGTCAAGACCACCAACTTCCCGTTGGTGATCACGTGCACGCAGGTGATCATTGTCGCCAACAACACGTATCTCACGTGCGACCTCGCGCACAACTTCAACACCGACGAGGTGGCCATCTTCCCGCGCGGCAACTTTGCGAGGAAGCTCAACAATGCGCAGAGCGCATCCGGCACCCTTAAGATCGATAATGAGGGCATTATCTTCGACGGGACCGGGTACGTGAACCAAACCTACGATTTCAAGAGCACCAACGATCGTTGCTACCAGCGTGCCATCTCGGCCGCTAATGGGGCAATCTTATCTGACACAACCACCCGCACCTGCAACACCTGCAGCTAGATTTAAAGAAACGCAATTTAGGCGATGGAGCTTAATAATGTTAGCATGTAGCGTTCCTCTGTATGCATGGGCCCCAATGTAATTTTTTTTAGTTATCTCTTTAACAAGGTTATGTTTTTGTGTGTGGGAAAACATGAAGAAACTTTGGTATACCTCTCTCTCTAATCTTCATTCAAGTCTTTGACAATATGGCATATACCACCATAAAAAATTGACCTACTTTCTCAAACCACAACCCCATCATACATCATAATACTTAAGAATCAAGATAATCAAACAAGGCCTCATTTTTCATACCTTAGGTTCACCATATGGCATAGATCCCAAACTTGCTCCCATTTGAAAACCCACTCGAAGAGGACAAGAAAATCCTAGTTGGCAATGCCCTACCAAATTATCGAACATCTAATATATTTGTGCATGGCATCCTAAAGAATTCACATAAAAAACATGTCTTATACTAAATGTGTGAACATTTGAAGTCATGGCTACAAGGCAACTAGTCTACTTACCATTACATTCCAAGTAAACAACATTTGCACAAACTCAAGGCCATCATTGTAGACACATGGTGAAGTCCTATATAAGCCAGACCGTCAACATCAACCAAGGCATAAATCCCATTAACATATGATAAGCATCTCTAGTGTGCACCATCCATAAGAATATTTAATGCAAGTACAACCTCATTAAGGGTTCACACAATGCAGTGAAACCTAACAATCGGCAACAGTTCGGTTTGAACCGAACCGAACCGCAAAACCGCGGTTTAACAACTTAACGGTTTCAACGATTTGGTTCGGTTCAAGTTTGGGTTTTTTTAACGGTTCAATTTCAACAGTCAAAAATCGCTGTTTAACGGTTTTTTATTTTTTATTTTTTATTTTATTTTTAAAAAATTTTAAAAGATGTAAAAATTGTTTTTAATCAATCTTTTCATTTTTAGACCTTATTGTCACATTTTTTAGGAACATCTTAAAAAATTTTAATCATGAAATATTAAAAATTTGACCTATGTTCAAAACCGAAACTGCAGTTTTTACAGTTTAATGGTTTTACGGTTTGAAAATGTTTAATGGTTCGGTTCCACGGTTTGGTTCAGGTTTCAAAAATTTTAAATGGTTTGGTTCCAAACCGATCAGTTTGGACCCTCTGGAACCGAACCATTGCCGATTGTTAGTGAAACCTTAACCTACTCATTGTTCCAATAACATGGTGTGGTGCCCAATAACCAAAGCAAAGCTTCTTCACCTTACGATAGTGAGTTCAGATTTAAATGACTAAGCTGCAGTTCCATTCCACTACAAGAGACCTTTAAATGACTACGAAGTATCAACATACTATATAATGAGATCTCAATCCTAGTTTCACAATGATATAGATGCCAAATCTTCTGTCTCCCAAATCTTTTGAAGAGGCTAAATCTTCTGACTCCCATAATATTTTCATGGATGTAGACGTTATTTGGGTGGCTGAGGCAGTTTTTACATTAAAAAAAGATTGATCCATGATCCCCACAAGAATTTCCAAAAAAATGGGTTTACTAACATATGTACAATACAAGTCCAACACATGATCCCCCATAAGAAATGGGTTTACTAACATATGTACACTACAACTCCAGCACAACCTTTACGAGAAAATTTATGCTTTTTGGCATAAAATTATATAAATACATAATATGACCTCAAGCATAATTTTCAACAAATGCTCACCAGCAATACATACAGGGAAACCTGATAAGTTTATAATTGCTACAGATCCCTCCCAAATATAGTCTCTTCATCTCTTGAGATTTTATACTGATTCTTCCCTAAGTTCCCAACGAATAAATTGCTTCATGGAAACAAAAATATAATAGCTCTGGAAAGATCTGAGAGGTGATCAAAGTAAGAAAAGTAACCCTGTCAGTTCATTCGTTTTGGTATAGTAATTTTCCCACCCGCAATGTCTACGAGTGATTTTAAATGATTCATAGCAGCTGATTCTTTCTGATCAAAGGCAAGTTGTTTCTCTATTAGTGTCCCACTCTTCTCTGATGCTTTCTTCTCTCTCCGTGCCCGTTCCCTCTCTAATCTGCAAAAGAATATGGGGTTACTCACAAATTAAAATAAGGATGAATTCATTTTTCCTTAAATGCTCTTAAATTTCTGTCCGCAAAGGTACTCTCCCCAGAAACACAATAGCAACTCCACGTTTTCCCATTTGAAACAAATAGAAAGAAACAATGTTACACTACATTTAAATACAATCCAAGAGACAAACCTCTGCTTGAAATCATCCCCTCCTCCCATAATATCTCGCTCCTTGAATATTTCAGGGCTATCCTCACGATTGCGAGCACCCTCTCGTCGAATAGCTTTCTTCTCAAGAAGCCTCTCCCTTCCTGTGGCTTTAGGAAGGAGCTCATCCATAAGATCTTCATTCTCTTTTCGAAACTTTTTCCGCTGGATTTTCTCTAGCTTCTTCATAAACTCCAACTCTTCCTCCTTATCTGCCATTCCACAGAGAATATAAGAAATTACTACAACCATGAACAATTATAGCCATTTTACAACAATGTGGAACAGCATAGTGCAACACTTTTCCAGCAATATTAAAAAGCTCCACATCATTAGCTCTTAACAACTATATCACTGGACTTCTTCACATGCAAGGTACATTACACATGCACATACAGAACTTGGAAGTCAAGGAAGATTTGATGCAAGGCATACATGGTACATTAAAAACAGCTACTTACCACGATTTGGATCAAACTTTTATGCCAAACATAAAAAGGGAAATACGAGAAACAAATTTTGAGAGGATACATATTCATATCCAAACGAAATCTACTGTCGTAGTATTCAGCTTTGAACAGCTAGTGCAAACATGGAACTGTTATGTACTACACAGTGCGTAGCATGAAATTATGAATAAGAGACATATGCCATATGCCATCAATGCTCAAGAGTAGTAGCCTGTACATAGAAGCAACTCATGGGTTCCAACAACCATATAAGCTAGGCATTGTATGATGCAATGGAAGCAATACATATCCAATTAAGAATTTACATCACAAAAACATTATAGTGGAGAATTTTGTATGCCAAAGTCTAGGATTCAGGCCTGGAAATCTTACACAAAGTGCATATTAAACTTTTGCCAACGATAGGCAACTGAATGTATTACTCCTTTTTTTATTGCTTCAGTTGTTTTGTTGGTATACTTTCAGTATTCCATTCTAAAACCCATTACATCCTACTTCAGATATTGTTTCATCAACTATTTCCATCTTTGATCTTCCTTGCTGCGATTTGAATCCAGGTCATACAGACTTTAAATAGGCTATGTGTGATCTCTAGTGCTCTCAATTAGAGTAATCTTGCATCTATGCAGAAAACTCATAGCAAAAGATATGACTGTAAACACTTGTCAATGATTACAGTGAAATCTATAAGTTTAAAGTTGACCAACTAACAACGATTACATTTGTGAATCTTGGACATTTGATTACAATACTTTCACAAGACCAAATTCAATTAGGAATATACTAAAATGTTTTGTAACAGTTTATATATTATTGTACTTTTCTGGTCAGGATGCAAACATGTTTCTTACTTTATAAAAGGCGCGCAAAAGCCATCCTCAATTAAGATTTAAATTCAATTTCACTATAAAAAAATGATATGATATTCAATCATCTTAAATCATTATATAATATAACTTATGAAAAAAAGGATTGTTTAGAAAATAAATATACAAATCTATTTCATGACTACAGTGAACCTTCGAAATAGAGACATACCAGCAGCATTTTCCACTTCATGTCTGATCTTCCATTTATGGTCTGTGCGTGCTGCATTGTCGATTCCACTGTATAATTTTGCAGAAAGCTTTCCTGAATTCCATGCTTCTATGAAGTCTAAGAAAATTCTTCTCGATTCATCTGCAGAAAGACTGGAGAAATATATCCCACATTCCTCCTTCAGCCATGTCGAAAACTCCTTATTCTTCTCAAAATAATCATCCTCTGTAAGTGTCTACATAGCAATATTAATGTTACCTTCTTGAGGATACAAACTAAAAAAATGGACATAATTCAGAATGAATACTAACTTGGCGAGTAAGCTTCCTTGTTGAACTTGTAGCCTCTTTCTTGTGTTCTAGTATATTAAAGGCAAAAACAAAGTTTGAACTCTCTTTCATTATCTCTAATATCTCTCTAGAACATCCACAAAAAAAAATCAATCTCTCTTTCTCTAGAGCTCAAACAAAGAAATCTTTGATATCTCTTCATTTGGAACAAAGTACGAACTATCTTTCTCTGGGATACAAACAAAACCATTTTCAATCTCTTTTCTCTATTTGTCAGAAACATGGAAAAAAATCAATCAACACCTCCCCGAGGGATATTGCTTGACCAAGCAGTTCATTTTGGCTTGCTCGACAGACCGAATGATACATTAGATAGTTGCATCAAATAGAAGACATCACCTGCATAGAAGGATTCATAGTATCATTGCCTAACGTCAAGCACAGTTCCCCATGGAGTTTAGTACAGAGGACACTAATGTCATCAGGCATCATCATATGAGGGTTCATGGGCTGAGAAACTCACATTCTATTTCTGCAATTACGCTTTTTCGTACATTATCATTCTATCCTCTCTGTTGCTTGTACCCATGGTTCCTATATCATTGTAATTTGGTCACAGCTTAGTGTCATAGGGCAGCTATATAACCAGTCATAATTTGATTTTGCTACATTTTACCAATTTACCACACATTCAATACGATTCCCGTGGATGTAATTGCACTCTTCTGAAGATGTTAATTTAACATGTATCTCTGTTCATATTTGAACTCCGAGGGAAATAATGAAACCTATCTCTCTGTGTAAAAAACCTACCTTTCAGGATCCGTTTAGCCTCTTTGAGCAACTTTCTCTTCTTCTTCTTTTCTTCTTCATCTGTATCACTTCTTTCCGAGTCTTCTTCAGTGCTATGATGCCTTCTTTTCTTCTTCTTCCTCTTCTCCTCGTTCCTTCTCTCTTTTCGCCTGCCATCATCGATCCTTTTCCCACTTCGCTCCTTCTCTTTCCGTCTCTCTTTTGACTTTCTTTTGTCGGATTCACTGTCTTCAATCGTTCAGAAGAAGAAACTCAGAGATGAACGAAGAATTAAAAAAAACCACGATCAAGAAGCGTCCGCCTAAAAAATCACTAATGTCGAAAACGAAGAAGAAGAAGAAGAAGATAGTACCTGAAGACTCAGAGTCCGAGTAACTAGAGCTTGACTCTGGTTCCCTCCTCTTCTTCTTCCTCTTTTGGAGCATACGATCTTCCACCATTTCTGTTTCGCCTGCTTCGTCTTGACGTGATGTTCTAGAAGCCCTAAGAAGAAAATACAGAGAGGCCATCGTGCCAGTCTCTAGATGTAAAAAGAAGTTTTCTTTATTTCCCCAAAATGCCCCCACTATTTCTTTGTTTGATTCCCCAAAATGCCCCTCCACTTCCCATTTCTAATTTTCTCCACGTCTCCTCTGCCCACTAACCTTCTTATCATTTATTTACGTTGTATGTTGGAACAACATGTGCAGGTCATGTGCAGGTCAAGTCAAGTCAAATCATCAATTCTTCTTCTTGACTACATCGGCTCCCGCTCTAGCCAAAGGGCATTCGGGAAGATCCTAATAACCACTCAGTTGTACCTATCGAGAACTAATCTTACTTCGACCTTGCCAATCAAGATACACAAGGTTGAAAACTTCCGGAATATGTTGGCATGGTTTATCTATTGTAGCTTGCCTTTGTGATGCACATTACCAATTGCATTTGAATCTAAGAAATTGGAGTGTAGCCTTAGATGCAAACGTTGGCTAGTGATTGCAACATTTTATGTCATGTTTCATGCACTTTAAAAGAGCCATACGTTTAGTGCATTGTGTGACTTCTCACATCAAATTTGAGAATCGCACTCTTTGAGATTTAAGTGACTAAGCGACGAGATTTGAAAACGATGGGAAGCTTTCAATAGATACCTTCATGGGTTTGATTTTCCTATGTGTTGCCCTCAACGTGATATGAAAACGTGACAAAAGAACCCAGTCTCTATCTCTATGTGTATTTTTTCTCTTCCTTCTCTCCCTCTCGTTGTCTCTCAAACAGGCGAGAGTAAAGATCAACTGACATATTAACATTGCATACCACAAAATCATAAAACACCAATACATATATTACTCCCCTTTGATGCCTCTTCTTCTCATTATATATACTTCTCCTCCTTTGATCATCTTCTAGTACAAAAAGAAACAAGTTAACATAAGGCAACCCTTGTACACTCGTTGCACGCGTCTCCTAGGATACACATAATTTTTAGCGAGAAGAGCACCACGTAGCAACCCTCAACACAAAGAGCCATTTCTTTCAACCAAACAACATGCTTTTAATTCTTATCGTAAGAGCATGTGCACGATTATTGTTTCACTGGGGAAGAGTACAAAGCATGTACTACTAGAGTCCACACTACATGTAACTTATCGAGTTAGACGTCTGAAATGCCAACAAAGAGTTATTTTCGGGAAATCTGGAGTCTTTTTTGTTTTTAAAACCTAAAGGTTTCTGCTTCCTTCTCATTCATCATAAATGAATGACTGAATAATATATGTACTATACATACAGTGTATATAGTGTTTTGTAAACCCTCTTTCAAACCTAAAGCTTTGTGTTTTTTGGTTCCTTCGGGCGATGGCGCATCATCCCCTACAGAGATTTGGTTCGAGATGGCTATGGCTCCGCGCTTCCTGGAAGCAACAGCAGAAGAGGCCTTTCTCTTCTTCCATGGTTCCCCCTCCCCCTCAACCTCCTCCTATTGTCTCGGAGCTTCCCTCCGCCATCGAAGCTAGACCCCCTGCTCCTTTGCCATGGGCATTAGGTCTGTTCCAACTTATGGCTGTTCCTAAACGCAAGGTATTTCTCCATCTCTTCATCCACACACGAAGAAGTAGAATTTGTAAATGTGTGTGTGTGTGTGCGTGCGTATTCCCGTGTTTTTATGTCTGGAAATTGAATTATTTTTTTGGCCCTTTATATATGCCCTATACATTCTGTTTTTGTTAGCAATTAACTGAATTTTTACGTATGAACTTTGTGAATTTTATGTGTGGTTTGAATGCACTCCAAGATCGTGGCATATCATGAATTTTACGTTTTATTTGGATGGGATGGGTTTGGAATATAGTGAAACTTGTCTTATGCTTTAGTATATTAGATTGGAATGGAATGGAACGAGGTAGAGTTTTTTTTACTTTGCATTTGGTTCAAATCAAATCAAACTTTATGTTTAGTTGGAATGGAGGGGAATGCCATTTTGTTTTATGCATTGTTTTTTTGTTGGAATGGAGGGGAACTTCATGGTTTACGATTTTTGTGTTTGGCTGGATTATCATGAAACTGTATATTTAAACATGTTTGACTGGAATGGAGTGGAATCTCAGGTTAGTCGCTCGAAGAAGGGAATTCGTAATGGCCCAAAGGCTCTCAAGCCTCAACCTGTCATCATCCGGTGCAAGTAAGATTACCTAAAACTGTATGTATTCCTCTTAGATATATATGAAATTAAAATGCAAATTAGTGGTAAGGTTTAACATTGAGGCAAAAAAGGCATGGCCTGTGCAATAAATGGATGTACTGGTTGATCTATTGTTTTCATAAACAATGGTCTATGGCTTATCAAATCTAGTATAACAATGTTCTTGAAACACATTCACTATGAACTGCATAATATGAAGGTTATAGCTGCTTTATCAAAATAAATTCTCGGTGGTTGCTCCTTGCAATACTGTCTTCAAGAATCTTCTCAACTAGAACACTTCATGACCATCTATATTGATTAATGGTGACCAAGGGTGATGCCCCATTTTGATTGGGAGATGTCAAGGTCTCAGGAGGGGAATATAAAACACAGAAGCATCTATATTAATTGGTGGGGCCAAAAGCTATGCACTCTATTCAATGAAAAGATGTCAAGGTTTTAAGAGACAGACATAGAACACATCTTGAATCTTCATGGAAGATGATATGCAATGAGATTTGTACAGCCCAAAATTTTGAATGACCCTAATCATCAAGAATTCAACGTTTTAGTGCTTGACTACTTAATCATCAATCTAAGACAGATGCACATTGTTGTGGAAAGCTTTTTCCAAGCTTCCAAGTCTTTGTGTCGTCAGACTCTTTTGGTTATTGGAGAGCTGAAGCAAGGATGAGCCAGCTGCAATGGAGAGAGACCAATTGGTGTAAAAAATTTATCAAAAACTAGTTTGGATTGCGAAGAAAATGAATATAAATGTGAGATAACGTGGCAAGGTACAATGTCCTTTAACCTAGTAATGCTCCACATAAAGATCCGGCAACCAAGAGGTTGAAAATATATCGCAGTTCAAGCCAACATATGAGGCTGCACCATAGAGAGACATAATGGCCTTTGACCTAGTAATGCTCCACATAAAGATCCTGCAGCCAAGAGGTTGAAAATATATCGCAATTCAAGAGCCAACATATGAAGCTGCACCACAGAGAGGCGCAATGGCCTTTAACCTAGTAATGCTCCACAAAGATCCTACAGCCAAGAGGTTGAAAATATATCGTAATTCAAGATCCAATATATGAAGCTGCACCGTAAAGAGGCACAATGGCCTAACCTAGTAATGCTCGACATAATGATCCTGCAACCAAGAGATTGAAAATGTATTGCAATTCACGGACCAACGGATGAAGCTACATCATAGAGAGGCAGAGGCTGAAATCAGACACAAAGGTTCAGACCTACTAATTGAGTGAGACTGCGCAAGCAAATATCCTTCACTTCTAAGGATAAGTTCTTTGCTCCCATCATTACCTAAATCATGGGGTAGGTACCCATGCCCCAAATGGTCACAAGATGCCTTGGAACACACTTAGAGATGGTCCATCTTGTTATTTTTACTCTTCTTTATTTACAACTTTGAACTGCCCATTAGTTGAGCCATTTCTAGATGTTTAGAACTATTTTGAGCCATTTATTTGTTACTATTTCTGTTTTTTCGAGGGAGACGGCTGCTGTTCCATCCCAGTTGGTAAGTGAGATAGAATAAAATAGATCTGTGGAATGGACTGAGCAAAGAGACAGAAAGCATGTGTTTGGACACAGTTCTGGCATGTACAGATGTCATGAGAGTAGCTGTGTGCAAGCTCTTATGTAGTGTTGGGGGTGTGCAAACATGCTAGAAAGGTAAATATGGAGGTTGAGGTTCAGCTGTGAGAAAACGTACTAGTGCTGTCTGAACACAATAATTCCTAAATCTAGTTGCAGGTATATATGTATCTCTGAAGATATTGAGGCCGTCTATGTGGAATTCTGGCATTTATTATCTCTCTCCCCCCTTCCAACTCTTTCAAATGCAATCATTCATAGGTTGTGTGCACACATATACACATAACATTGAAACCCAAGATATTCTTATCCGTAAGGATATCTGCTTTCTGATCTGGGATCCCAACATTTATATGAATTTTAACTTTAATAAAGAATCTCTTCATTAGTTCAATACGTAGTGATTCTATGTCTTTGAAGTTATTCATTCATTGATTCAAAATGAAGCAAGTTAATGTATTTGTATACCTTTTTTAGGTGTTGTGGTCGGGTGAGGCTTCCCCATTTTTTCTGTTGCCCTGGTGAAAGGAATCAAAGTTGAACAAAGCATACCAAGTAAAATCAAAAAGCGAAACGTGCCAAAGTAGCTTGATTTTGGTTTCTTAATCAACAAAAAAATTTTAAGCATGGTTCAAGTCATTGGCTTTCTACAAGGGTGTATTTAGAATAGTTTGGTGTCCATTTATCCAAACTGGAAGAATAGAAACTATGTAGCTCTCTCGAGCAAACTTCTGGTGAAAATAACCAAATCTAACTTTTTAAACAATTGTGCAATATTTGTTCTTTGAAAGCAATTACCCTCCTTGCTCTCCTTTTCGGAGGCTTTCATAAACAAAAGAAATGGTTGAATCATCTTTGAAGTTTTTCCCTTTTATTGTCATTCGGTTAGCTAAAACTTTGAAAGGTCTCAATGATGTCGACATACTTCCTTATAAACATGTTTTATATTGTTCGTAAGTCTCGACCTACCATATGAGAATTTGATACTTGGGAGCATAATTGACATATACATTTATCTTTATGATCAAAATCATTGCAGGGTTTTTGGAATAAGATAATCATGAATTAGGTAGTTAATAGAAGCTCCAATGTTTCTCAAGCAACCCATTTTGATGGTTCGATAAAGAGAGCTAAAAATAATGCTTATTGATGAAAGGCACAACTGAAGGTTTTGAAGCAAGAATGGTAGTCTTTGTTTAGTCTATTGTTGCATGGAAACAAAAGATTGAAAATAATTATATTGTTAAGATAATGTCTTTTATCTTGAATTTGAGGCATTGGATTTACGTTTCAAACTCGACTTTTTAGAACAATGAATGAGTGACAGGTATCAAAAACAGGAGTAACCAAATTTTTCTTCGGAGTTGTAGCATTAACTTAGGTTGTGTAAGGAATGAAAAAGAAAAACACAAGCAACTTAAAGACAGGAAGGAAGAAAAATTATGACCAACATATGTATATATTGCAAGAGAAATTACTTAAATATGTTTAAAATCTTTTTGGATTTCAAGAAGTATGCTTGCTTACTTTAAATTGACCTATACATGTTTGGTGATCCAAAGAGATTACCAATACACGCATAATAATAAGAAAACTTGTAAGCAATAAAAGGCACATAAGGTTGAGTCTAACTTATGATCCCAATCTAGTATGTAGCCAAATACTGCTTGGAAATCTAAACTTGTTCCGGTTGACATTTCGAGTGATATTAGGGATTGATTTGTTAGATGGACTACTAATTGAGTTTTAGTTAGTGATTTGATAATAGAATGTTTTGAAAAAGAGTCCCGTCATTGATAGTATAATTAAGCTTTTGGTTTTAAAAAGAAAGAAGAAGCAATAAAAGTGAAGGCAAGTTTGGATTTGCATGCATGTACAACGATTAGAGAGTTGAGAAAGATATCGTAATTAGTAAAACACTCACTTCCTAATAAATGTAAGACTATCTTGGCGATGCTTTTGCTATATGTAGATGATGTAGTGCTTTTTGCAAATACTTTAGGCGAGCGCAAAAGCTCATGAAGGCATCGGAAAAAATTTGCATGCATACAAAATTAAGTGTTAATAGCTCTAAAACAAAGATTATGCTTGTGAAGAGCCAAAAAAGAGATAAGTCATGCATTATGTACAATAATGAGCCACTTGAATGTGTGGAAAGCTTCAAATATAGTGACCTTGAAGTTCCTTCAAATCATAGATGGAATGGTTGTGCTAAATGTTGCTTAGAGGCGGGAAAGCAAGCATATTATGCATTTGAGAACACATGCAATTGTGGAGATATTAAGTGTTGGGTCCTCAACAAATACATTTTTGACACTTTGGTGACACCGATGCTTCTCTATGGGGTGGAAGTATGGGGTGGTAGCATCCCTAAATCTACTTGGAAATAGTTTGAAAATGTCCAAAAACATTTTCTTATAAAGTTTCTACAAGTTAAGAAACAAACGCCATATATCCTCCTCCTTGAGACGGGTTCACTTCCCATTGAGATCTTGGCCATGGAAAGGGTTGTTGAATACATGCTTAAGGTTCAAAAAAGTCCCTCCATCAACTTCATACAATCGCATGGGAAGCAAGCAAAAAGATCCAAAAGACGCATAAAAACAATTTTTTGTGTTCTGGTTGAATGCAATATATGAAATTTTGGTTTGGTAGATGGGATGCAACACATTTGCTTCATGATGCATCACTAGATTCCTCTGTAAATGAGGCCTTTTTGCAACACCAATGTATCATGTCATGGGGAAAATGTGGAGGCTCACGTTTCATACATTATACTACACATGTTGCACCTAACTACAAAACCATATTCTTCGCGGGACAAGGAAACCGTACACATCGATACATGTTAGAGCCCATTCCATTGGCTTCTATTCAAACCATTGCTTCTATGCGACTTAACTCACATGCATTGCGATGTGAGACGGGGCGTTGGGGCACAATTGATGAGAGTGGTCGACTATGCACACTTTGCCATAAACAAGTTCTAGAGTCTGAGTATCACGCTATGATACAATGCTTTGCCTTTGATCATATTCGACCATGCTTTCCACACATTTTCGATCAAGCCTAATCATTGCACAAATTTCTCTCACAACCACAATGTGCACTCTTGATTGCAACATTCATTGGTAAAGTTCCTGAACATCGAGAGTCACTACTCACTTTCACACATATCACGTGAAATGTAAATTTTTTGGTCTCATAGGTCATATTTGACCTCCGAAGACGATAATATAATCTTTCTCTCTCTCTCTCTCTCTCTCTCTCCCACACATAAAATGAATGACGATCGGTCTTTCTTGGGTATTAAAATGATATCTCTTGGCTCAATTGTCTGTCTCTCTCTAACTCCACTAACACAAACACACATATGTATTGTATATGTCGGTATATAAGTAGTTTGTTAAGGACTAAATATAATGTATTGTGTGTATTGAATGTGTGAAGAAGAAAGAAGGCACAACAAAGGGTATGGTATGGTATGTATAGATAAAAGGCCAAATTTTCATCTGAAGGGTAGGCGGTGCAATTTGTAGAACCTTTTCTTTTTATTTATCTACACGCCTCATGCCCTCTCTCCCTCGCGTCTATGTATGTATGTATGTTTGTAACATTGTACATACATACATACATTTCTTTGTCAGTCTACTCTCACGTTTCCCCTGCTGATCGATCGAGACTCTGCTGCAGGACTCGCGGGATTCGCTGCCAACATTCGTATTGATTTTTTGCCTGCTACTTTTTCTCCTTTTTTCCGTGGCTCAATTCTGATGATGATTAATTGGAGCTGTTGCTGTTTTTCTTCTCTCTTTCTTCTGTTTGCTTTTCCCTTTTGATTCGTTTTAATTCTCATTATGACTGTGATGTTATTTCTTCCTTCTTTAGCAGATTTCCATGGCTACTCAGACAGGAATAGCTAGCACCAAAGTCATCATTCTTGTTCTTGGCGCTGGTAAATTGCTTATAAACTTCATGCGACCCTTTTTTATCTTTCTTTCTTTAGTTAACAGTAGCCATCTTTCTGATTAATCAAATTTTGAAGCTTGTTTCTTCTAGATATTTAGAGAAGAAAATTCACAAAATTTTAAGTTTCTTTATTCTACAGATTCATGAATTTCATAAATATATTGAAGCTTTTTTCCTTCAGAATCGATAATGAAAGCACAAAAAATAAATTTCTTTGTTCAGAGTTCATAAAGAAATTCACAACATTTTGAAGCTTTCTCCTTTCAAATTTAAATAAATAAATTCAAAATTTAACCACCGTCCAATTTCAAAAATGAAAAGGAGATTCTCCTTTGTTAGTCAATAATTACATAAATGAAATGTTTCTCATGAAAGAAGAGTGGAGCTCATTTCAATAAAAGATGTTTTTATACGTTATATGCAACTGTGGCTACGTATTGAAGATATATATATATATATATATATATATATATATATATATATTGTGTGTGTGTGTGTGTGTGTATCGTTGCTCATCTCTCAAAAATTGTTTTAGATTTTATGTTAACATGGTCATGGTTTGCTTTTAATCAGCGTTTAGAAATGATGAAAGGTGCCATGAAATATTTGTTTGACTCTCTAAATTTCAATGTTTCTATTTCTTTTCCAATTTGTAGTATGTTTTTTCTCATCAGGAGCATATAGGACACAGTAATATTTGATTCATATTTCTGTTTTTCATTCTAATTTTGAGTCTTTTGTCCTCAATTTGCTTAATTGATGTCTAACACATTCAAAGCATTCTCATCAGTTGTGGATTGTGGCATTTATCTTCACTTCTCTTTGGGCCAGTATTCTCAAGAACATTTGTTTTGTGCAGGAATGACTGGACACATGGTCCTCGGGAAAGCTACACTGTCAGATACTATCACAAATATACAGGTGCATTTTTAATGCTTCATTGCTTTCAAAGTTCTCTATATATTATGTAAAAGTTAGTAGTTTTAGTACTCCGAAAGGGAGAGAAACAAAATTGTTAGGAAAGTTGAACCCTTCATGAGAAAAGTGATCTTAACAAATCATTAAATAGATGAAAACGTTTTTACTTATCTTGGCATGTGCCTATATGTGCCAATTAATTAGGCGTGTGAAACAATATGTATATTTTTGTGGATGAAATTCGACGCTTAGACATCTTCTTCTCAGCGACATTTATATTTATATTGAAAGGGGTGGCTGCTAGCTTAGGTGATACTTACAAATATTGTTTGGTTAATTTCTAGTAGTATTGTGGTTCTATGAAGACATTAGCCCAATGCTTAAAAACACTCCTGTGCGATCTTGTGTCTAGGTGCCATTTCGTTGTCATAATATAAAAAAGGAATATTACGAAGCCTGGGAGTCTTATCGTACTTCTATCTCATAGAATGTTTTGCTTCTGTTATTTACAACAGGATGCTTCACTAACAATAAACACCCTGTAAACCATCTTATGCATATAAACAATTAATAATGAAAATATGGATTATGAGCTTATTTTAGTCTTGCCATTAACATGTGCAGGAGTATTTATTCAAAGGTAAAAAAGGTGATTCAGGAGGTCAGGATTCTGAGAATGATGCTATTCAGGCTCAGGTCTGTTTATTTTCCTAGTTTTTCATATTTTCAGTTAAATTTTGCAAGGGGGAGAGTTGTTATCTGTAACAGTTAAAATGTCAAAATAGCACTTTTCTGAGTATGCCAGTTATGTAAAAAAAATAGAATAATGAAAAAATAGAAAAACTACATGTATTGGTACAGGCTTAATCTATCATCAAAAAATGGAAAATGAATAAAATAATGTTAAAACAACAATATATTATAGGAGACAAAACAAATTTCACAATGGGAATGTGAAGAAAGAGACCTTCTAAAAAAGTGATATGAGAGAGTCTAGTGAACGTATCGTTGGATGCTTGAGAAATTATATGGGATTTTAGTAAGGTAGTTGTTAATGTTAGAGAAATTATTAAAATGCGATCCATCCATGTCTTGTAAGGACATTCTTAACTCTCATTGTTCATAATAACATATTATGTTATTCAATATAGAAAAGTAGAATGGCTATTAGACGACGTTTTATGATTCCATGCTTTCAATATAAATCAGGAAGGTCACAGACCCATACAGAGTGATATTACATTTCAAATAACTTTTTTTGTGAGAGCATTACTTGTTATTGATGGGTAGATATGGCCATGATAACATTTGCGACACTCCAGCCTTCTGTGAACCATTAGCCTAGATATAATATGATGGATATCCGTGTCTTTTTTAAAATCTAATGACATTTGTCCTTCTCTAGCTATTGGTGAGTGGTCATGATGTATTTGCATGCATACCTGATGGCATTTAGCAGATGTTTAATATAGGAGTTCCTTGCTATAAAAGTGTACATCTGGTGATTGCTGTTGTTCAGTAGCAAAGTGCATTGTCTTCCTTGGTAAAATTTGGATAATATATTTTGTCTTTTGAATAATAGATTGTGCGCCTAGCTCAAGAAGTTCGACAATTATATGGTGGAAGACAAATCACAGTTGTGAATGCATCAGGCCAAAACAGTACGCTACTCTAACTCATTCACTTGATATATTCTTTTATTTATTCAAAGATGAAATGGCAATGAACATGACAATGAAGACCTTGATTCTGCTAGATGATGGTGACATCAATTAAATGTGGAAAGTGACCCAAAGAACATACAAGATATTCTCTCCATTTTTATAACAGAGATGGGGATATAAATTGTAGTTGATATCTAATCTTCATTTTTATAACAGACTTTCAACCCCTCAAAACAAGCTGAAACTCTGACCCCAAAAATAGATGTAATTGTTCGCATATATTATGTGAATATACAGGGAAGGGAGCCCAAACTCAATTTTCCATTTGTATTTTTCTGTCAGAAAAATTCTGGCTACAATGTCTGACTGTCCCTACTATTTCCATGCATATCTGAGGCCTGCGTTCTTATTCTCCACTTAATTACCACTCACTATGTTTATCAATGTCCGAGCTTCCATTTTTCTCTTTTAGCCCAGCGTGACAGCCCAAACTTTCATCCTTGAAACTCTCGTTCTAGCTTCCTGCCAAACTATCAGTTTATAATGTGCGGTGGATGTGTTTGCCAATGAACTGGAACTCAACACCTTTGCTAACAATGAACTCATTCCTCTGGTCCTGCACTAAAAATGAACACCATTTAAATTGTCGAGTAGCTCAGAAAGGGTATAAGTTATTGTCGAAATATACTAGCAAATTTGCTGTGGTCTTGTAAATTAGATTTTTCCTAAGATTTCACTTGGATTTTATAAATTGTGCTCTTTGAAACATTATGTATCACGTCATTTATATTTGCGAATCAATCTGCATCTAAACTAACCAGAGCAAGGTGCTAATGGGGAGAACATGGAAGTGTCCTGAAATCTAAGTTTAAGCATTATCTTTGGAATATTATCTAATTGCATACTGGATTTTATAAATTGTGCTCTTTGAAACATTATGTATCACATCATTTATATTTGCAAATCAATCTGCATCTAAACTAACCAGAGCAAGGTGCTAATGGGGAGAACATGGAAGTGTCCTGAAATCAAGTTTAAGCATTATCTTCGGAATATTATCTAATTGCATACTGAAATTAAAATGATCAAACTTGCAGACAATCTTGGGTCATATATCATCCCAATAGCAGTCTTGGGTGCAGTTGGATATGGCTATATGTGGTGGAAGGTAATATGAATAGGACGATCAAGATTATGGTAATACCTCAGCATAGTAATGAATGAGATGATTCATTGAAACGAGAAACAAGTCTTTCATTCATCTCTATAGATGTATATAAAATTTGGTTTTTGTTGAAGAGAGCACTAACTATTTTGCATCAATATGTCAGGGATGGTCTTTTTCTGACATTATGTATGTCACGAAGCAGAATATGGCCAATGCAGTTTCTAGTTTCAACAAACAACTAGAAAATGTCTCTACAGCACTTGCTGTGAGTTTCTAGATACACTGTACATGGCAAGAGTGCAGTTTATATTCTACTAAAATGATTGTTGCTGAAATGGTTGCACCATTCATTTACAATAATAGTATGCATTGTACTGAAATCACCGTGATTCTGCAGGCTGCAAAAAAACAACTAACTCAACGCATGGAAAAGCTGAATGACAAAATGGATGAACAGAAAGAAATAACTGGTGCTATACGCTTTGAAGTATGGGTTCTAACATGCTCTGTATAATGAGAGGCCATAATATGTCATTTGATGTGTAAATTAATTATTGTGTTTGGTGTGATATTGAAGGTTGGTGAAGTACGTGAAAATCTGGCTCAAATGGGACTTGATATTGAGGGTGTGCAACGCCTTGTTGAGGGTCTGGTTTGTATGCTAACTATGATTAATAATCTATTTGAGATTCCAAGTGAATGTTTTGATTGAACTGCAATCTGATTTCCACATCAATTATCATGGGGATCTATCTACACAGGGAACCAAGATTGAGAAAATCGAAGGAAAACAAGTAAGCTCAGAGCTTTGTGGTCTTTTATTTGATAAAAAGGCAATAAGATGGGGCTAATCTTGATGTTTACTTGCAGGATCTTACCAATGCTGGAGTTGTATATTTGTGCCACTTTGTCCAAGGTCTTGCTGTGACTGGCCCTCAAAAGCCAGAGCTTCTGCAGGTAGGAGTTCTTTGTACATTCAGCCTCACAAAGCCAACATATTTAAAACAGAAAAATGTTGTTGAAGTAGAAATACGTCCCGAGTTGCTGGTGTTACTGGTCTAGGGATTGTTGAAGTTAAAATTTCAAAACAATTTATCTCTCAACAGGCAAACAGCATTGAGGAAAATAGGCAGGGACACTACTTGATCTTGACCATAGTTGTATACGGGTATGTGTGGAAGGATAGATTACAGGTATTCAAGGATTAGTCATATATAAGTTCTGCAAGAGGCCATAGGCTAGAAGGTAGTAACATAAAAAGGTGAATATATTGAAGAAGCAAAAGTTGCTTTTTGTTATGACAAAATGGTATCCCCTTTGACGGTTATTTATTTTTAGTGAAATTACCATACGAACAATGCAATTATATTGCCCATGTTATGCACGAGCTCTGGAATCAATAATTTCATTGTCGCATGCTTAAGTGATATCAGGTTTTGAGGGGCTTTCAGACCCAGTAAAAGAGTGAGTTTAATAAAATACATTGAAAAAATTGGTGAAGAGAATTAAAACAAAAATTGATCAAATTAAAGCTATGTATTTCTTTGCTGCAGTCTTTTGCAGGGAAAGCAAGATTGGAGCGATCACCATCATCTGGAATGGGACTTGGTGGTTTGAAGGTATATAAAACAGATGCTTGGGTATGTATCGTGTACTGAGTGATAGTGACTGATGTAAAGGAATATGTGTACCACAGGAATTGCAATATCTCAAAGATGCCTTGCAGTCTGATGAGACACCTACCAAAAGTGGTGATATAGAGGTTTTATCGACAACATCTGAGGTCACCTCTGACAGTGTAACTCCGGCTGGAGCCGTGCATAGGACTAGAAGTCGCATGGCCCAAACAATTGTGATGTCAGAGTAAAAAAATATTCCAATTTTTGAAAAGAATTCTTGGAAATCAGAAGAATGCCATAGACAATTTCTCACTTAATGATGGCTCAGTTGCTGTTTGATGGCAACCTGCAGAGTTGAACTTCCGACATGCAGCTTATGATGGTCGTCCATTCTTGCCTGCAGATATGTTTATAAGGAAGACCACTGTTGAGATGGAATTAGCTTTAATGTATTGTTAAGACACCACTAGAAAATTTTCATGTGGTCGTATTTTTTTTTTTCATGCAAATTTATGCACAGAATCTGCCAATCTTGATGTGTATATGACATGTTGCAATAAATAAATCATTGTCATTCAATTCTCTCATGTGACAAAACTGATGCACCAAAGAGGTGTTTACCATATTTGATGTATCCAGTATCATATCTCTTACTATGATAAAATCTATTGCATGTTTATACATTTCAGTATAGTATCTTATGCCCTTTGCAATGAGAGGTCTGTTCTGAATTAGCTATGAAGGACAGATTAAATAAAAGAAAAATAGGAAACCACGGTTTGTTGTGGCAGATCATGGTCATTGTTCAGGTGCCAAAATGAATTTGAAATGTCTCATTTTCAATGAAATGCAAAGCACCTTTTAAGCCCTTGCAATGAAACTCGGTTTGTTGTGGCAGATCATGGTCATTGTTCAGGTGCCAAAATGAATTTGAAATGTCTCATTTTCAATGAAATGCAAAGCACCTTTTAAGCCCTTGGAATGAAACTCATTTAACAAGGCATATAATCAAAGTTCTCATGGAAGATGTAACCACCATAGGATAAAATTACGTTTAAGGCTGTTTGCATATCACCCAAAAATATCATTTCATTCAAAATCTTACTTCTTGTTGACATTTGTGAAGAAGTTTCAAAATCAACATTAGTTCCACATGTTCTTAACCCCCGCTACATATTCCTTACTAGGAAGCAAGGCAACAACTGTATTGTAAACAAAGTTTCAATGTGTTTAATTCCATGAATCTGCTCTTAAAATTCATTAGTGTGACTATAAAACACAGTGAGTTTGAGTTGAAATCAAAATAAGTTCCACACATCCTATATCCCCACTACAAATTCCTCGCGAGGCAAAATTTCAGCATGTATAACTTCATTTGGAATTTCCTACATAAACTCGTTAATGTAACTAAACAAATCATATACAGTTAAAAAGAATCTAACAATTTGATTGCCATGGTTTTAGGTAAGCCAACCCAATATCCATCTATCTATAGGAAGAAATGGTCACCACGATTGACATCCAATGGAAAGAAGGTTTGGGTACAAGCACTACCCACTAGTGTTTTCTCAGAATAAACAACATTTATAAGTTTGAAACAAAAAGGCATCAATAGAGCCCTTATTTGTAGATAATTAACAAATAGTTTCTAGCAAGCCATGCTTTCATTGTAAGACCATATACAATTATTAATGATCACTCCCATCAATGGCAGCTGAATCTTCCAGTCTCTATATCAACTTACTTGAAAGCCACCCATTGAAGGCGCATTTAAACTTCAAATGAACTCTCTCTCTCCCTCCCTCCCTCCCTCCCTCCCTCCCTCTCCCTCTCCCTCTACGTTAGGATTTTCAATTTTATGAAAGCTCTGACAAAATTCTCTGGCACTTCTCCTCTAGAACTTTCACTGATTCAATGAACAAAACTTCAGGTGGTAGAGCACCCGCAGATTCGACAGTAACTGTGTCAAAAGAAAGTATCACATCAGTTCTTGCACCACTGAGTCTTTATCATTTATACATAACATTGAAAAAGATAAGCAACATGTTAAACATACATATAAAGTGATCTTTCACACGACGCAATTGTACACGAGTATCCCACCCATCTCCAAACACACATTCTCTACACAGTGTACACACTCTTGGCTGTGTGACGACAGCTTTTTTTGCGCCTGCCAATTCACGTTAACAACTTTTCTTGTTTTCAAATAAATCATCATAAAGGAAGCATTAAACTCCTAACGTGATCAGTATTTTCCAGAATCTAAAAGAATCATTGCAACACCCCTTTGGTGGGGGGGGTATCTCAGTCATTTTTTAAAACTGTAGGGCATTCTGGTAAATACCCACTCCTATAATTCTTTACCTTTCGGCAGATCTTCAATATCAAACACGTTCACTGGGCATTTCTCAACTAGTTCCTCTGCCATCTCATCCCACACATCTTCAAGAAATACCACCTAAGAATGACGAACATCTTATCAGCCTGATTATCAATCAAACGTGACAAAAACCTCTTATAGGATGTATCATCAATACAAATTCACATATATAGTAAACAAACATTTACATACATACATACATTCATCCACTCAGCTCTCACTTCCACTGGAAATGAGGATGACTTACCTCTGGAAGCATCCTGTACCTCGCAGTTGCCACAGGAGACCATTTTGCATGTGTTTTTCCCATACCTTTGATTGCATGAGCTTCCAATTCAATACACTACAATAAATCCCAACAGCTTAAAATCAATTTAACTTTAGGAAAAACAACCTTTTATCTTTTTAAAAATTTTGTCTCTCCATAATGTAGGTGCAAAACTTTATTAAACGCGCCATAGAAAGGTCCTAGGAACTACATCAACATGCACTTGTTAATGGCTTTTAGATCTCAGGGGATGACCATCTTAAATAAACCATTAAAAAAGTGTAAAAAAACAATAAAAAACAGGAGTAATTGAGATAGATCAAGAATATAATTGTCCTAATGAATAAGGTGGTGCTCTCTCTCTCTCTCTCTCTCTCTCTCTCTCTCTCTCTCTCTCTCTCTCTCTCTCTCTCTCTCTCTCTCTATTCTATAAATATATAAGCTTTTTCCATAGATTCTGTTAAGAGTTTATAACAATCTAAAAATAAGCACTAGAGCTTCCAAGAATGTTATGGCTAAGAATTAGAGATGACACTGACTGACTTGGCCGGGACGTAGCTTGGCGAGTGTGATGTCTGGATATCGTGAGATAATGGGATCCATCTTGAGAAGTGGTAACGTGTCCTGACTACATGTAAAAGACGTGTACGTCTTCTTGCATTTCGCAGAAGAAGGAACCTCATATTCACTCCCATTTGGCAGCCACCGCAATTCCTCAGATCGAACTGCACATCCCATCAAAAGGCTGTTATTAATAATAAGAAAAAACCATACACAATATCACAAGCATTCCAACACCTCACATTTAGCTTATATTTGTAAATACACAACACCCATTTACTGTCACAATATCATATGTACTTAGTCAAAATACAAAGAATAGAGAAACTATGGTAATAATGTAGTCATAACCCATAATGGAAAACATTATCTATTCAGATATCAGTTAACATATTCTTCAATGTCCCCAGCCTTACAGGTGATATCTTGTTGAACATCAAACAGTGTATTGTTGTTCGGTTATGACATTGCGATCCAAATTCACATGTCATGGAAAAAAATAAAAATGCCTAAATTCCAAACAGACATGTACCTAGCAAGCAATCCATTTACAATGGCAGATGAGTATATCGCTAACAAAGAAAGTCTTGTTCACAATATCTCCAATTTGATGGTAAATATATTACCAATCTACACAGAAAATTCGCAATACTTTTACATATCCCAATAATTCGTTCAGGATGTGGGATATGGAGTTTTCAACATGGAGGAATAGAGATGTACCTGTACTGTTCTTTACTCGTCCATCTTGCTTCGTGCAAACTGCATTCAGCTTGAAGACAATCGTATTCCTTTCATTTGCCAGATCATTTTCTATCAAAAAAAACACTAGACGTGTTAGACTAATCCCAAACCACAAAACAGAACGTATAATTCACATCAAGTTACCTGACTTGTATTCAAATAGTCTGGGATCAGCTTTGATAGGAACTAGTCCCAATCGATGTGCCAACACCTCATCTTGTATGAGAGATGTGTTATTAGCAATAAGAACTTTCTCAATTGCCATTGTGGGTATCTTTCATATGAAATGAATACAGTTAAATTTTGTAAGGAAATCCCTTATATGATATGACCCTTGTATTATTTCAAATTGCACAAAAACAATGAACCAATATACCTCTGAAATCAGAATCCTTCTGAAAGCATTCACTATCGCAGCATCAATGCCAATCATATCAAATTCAATGTCATCACTGTTAAAAGAAATTATCTCAACACGGAAATCTTTGAAAAAATCTGTCAAACGGAGGCTGTTATCAACACCAGACAACGAATATGCACCAGAGAACTGTAGCCTTTCTGTCTGCACGAGTTTACAGGGGGAAAAATAGAAAATAAAAGCTGTGTAAGAAAAAACCAGATGAAATAAACTCAAAAGAAGAGAATATATCCGTATGTCTTGTATATGCAACGGAAAAAGGATTATACTAGAACACATACATAAGAAGCAGCATCGGGTCTACAGACAACTCGAGTTCGTTGAAGTTCGAGGTGAGGAGGGAGCTGACCCCTTGGTATATCAGGCATATCAAGAGCTGAATTAATATGAGACATGGAGATTGTATACAAAAACCTTTCCTTGATCTTGATTTAATATATGAACACCTCCTCTTACTGGGATTGAAATTTGAAACTACGTCAAAAAGTGATAAACATTAATGAAATAAAGTGGTAATCTAGTTCGCAGACATATAGCACAAGCGCATACAGATGCATTGTGATCATACTTTGAAAATACGGGTTGCATGCACTAGCATTTCCCCACCTATGCGAAATGTGTTAGCTTCATACTGTAGATGAGAAAGGAAACTCGTTCTTTAGAGTTCCGTGCCCATCAAATTGTTCAACTTTATCTAATAGAGAGAAAAAGATACCTTCATGAACGAGATTGATAACATAATTAATGGATGAAATCTATGAGTGCCTACTATAGGATATTGAGCAAGAAAACAGGAGCACTATACGTAGGTCTCATAGTTAACCATTTTGGCCTCTTGGAAAATCTTTAAAGTTGCAGATATTAATATTTACGGATCGCACTATCAGAAACCTGGTGAACAGTTGTCTTGTCTTTGGTTATGTACATGTTCCAATCCATGGACATGATATGGAGCTTGATGAATCTATCTTATTCTAGGAAACAGAATAAACGACACTCAGACTCAGGAAAGTTATTTCTTTTGAAAATATCAGCAATTGGAAATATTTGCCATATTGGAACTACTCCTGGCTATCTCTCATGAGACAATACATACATCTCTCTTAACTCACAGCAACACTAAACTTATCCTTTTCCAGTTTTCTGGTCTGATGGCCCCCTCACAAAAGATCATCATCATCGATATCAATGTCATCAGCACGGGTATCAGTAGCAATAACATTATCATCCTCTTCCTGGCCAGGAATTTTGGTTCCATATATATATGATAAAACGTTAGCAATAGACCAAAATAGATCAAAGATCAGTAATATATATATATATGATAAAACGTTAGCAATAGACCAAAATAGATCAAAGATCAGTAATATATATATATATATATATATGATAAAACGTTAGCAATAGACCAAAATAGATCAAAGGTCAGTAAATGCGTTTGTGTTGATATCTACATCTATTATTAACCTTTGATCGATGGGAAGTTTTTCAGCCAGAGACAATCAAAATCGCTGGGAGCAACACGCTACATATAGTCCGCTTCCAAATGTTAAGATTGTGAGTGGGCCAAAAGCAGAGTTTCTCGATCTCTCTCCCTCTCTCTGTATATATATATATATATATATCTTCATGTGTGTGTTCCGGTTTCTGCTTCTCTGGGAGTCTGACATCGTACCTTCCTTCTTCTTTGGAGTTGTCCAAGCAGCCAGGAAAAATATTATGTGGTAGTTGCTTTGGGGAGAAACAGGGGTTTATGGGGGGGTTTAAGGTGCTAATTAAAGGTGGTCATCTTTTTCGTGTGTCTGGTTTGCTTCTAGAATATGCATACTCCATTCCATGGTTGTGTATTTCTCTTTTCCTCCAAAATTTCCATTCCTCGCTTCTATCATCAATTAGCACATTTCCTTTAAGCTTGCAAAATGCATATAATCTTGTCCCAAAGAAACAAAGAAGTTGACCTAAATCCATGGATCATGACTCTTTGAGTTGTTTTATTGTGAATCATCCCTAAATAAAATTTCACCTTCATAAATTCGTGATTGTTTTAAAGTTAACAAACAATGGAATGCAACTTAAAATGTTGGAATGCAAAATACGAGTTCAAACATTTAACCTTTTATACACTCTTTTTAATATTTGCCGTGGATTGTTGTGAATGTGTTCATACCAATCAACTTTTGATGATTCACATGTTTTTCCACAATATAACATACAATGGTGACCCTTTCAAAATAGTGGTCAATATGTCCCATGTACCTAATATAAGGGGAAATATGGCCATCAAATTCAAATTATTGGAAAATAAAACATATAATTAGAATTCAAAGTCAACAAACTCTTGGAAGCATTGTTCTTCATTATTATTAATGTACTAGTATTTCTTCCTTAAAATGTTGTTGGGGAAATCAAAGCTTCCCTAAAAATCATCCATGGATCTAATTTGTCTTTTGTAGGGAGAAAAATATTTATTTACGTAATTCAAGAATCTCTTAAAGTATTGGATTAGTACATCCTCGTGCATTGGGTCTAATAAATATCCAACATGATCCAAACATTTCCATGAACAAACGGAATTAGAGCCGCAATAGATAAAGATAAGATAAAGGGAGTTAGAACAAAGGCAATAAAATAAGATACGCTTATTAGGAAATAGAGATACCAACCACAGTGAATGCGGACATGAAATTCCTTTAGAGAGATAAGATCAACCTTGGACAATTCATTTATTGGTATAATAATCAGTATTGTTGGATCTCAATCTCAGGCTTTGTGATGAATAAGTTTTGTCTCTGTACACACCCTCTCACAAATTCTTTCATAAATTCTACGAAAAGAGTAAAATTGGGTCATGACTTATTTTATGTGCTACTTGTGGTTATATTTCTCCAACCAGATCATAGGTATTTCTCCACCAACTAGAGTTTAAAAAAACAAGTTATATAGCCTCTGAATAAGTCCCACTTTCAAATACACAATCTTTCGAAAAGATGAAAGAGACCTTATATTCATTCTAACCTTTCAATAATTCATTGAAATTCATGAGATGAAATGGATATATATGTTCTTTCCAAACATGTAGATCAACATTTTTTGTACATTAATGCTAAATCTTTTGCCTTGTCAATGTTACAAGGGCTAATTATGAGAATGTTGTGATGAACTCGCAAAGAAAGTATACATGTAGTTAGGTTATTGCAAAGGCAAACTAGTTGGGACAATGCCTTTCCATACAAATCTTTTGAAACCAAAATTAATGTTATGATAGGATAGATACCATCCATGGCTTAACAGTTAGAGAACCCAACTAATAATTGGTAACTCAAAGATTCATTTGTTATTGGATGAAAACAAAAAAATTAAATTTCGCAAGTTTAAAACAACAACCCAATAACTAAACTTTATGTTTTTTTCTTGATCATAACTTCTAGAGCAAGTGAGAAAAAGGAACGAGAATAGTGGTATTATGGATCATTTGAAAATTCAAGTACTTTTTCGGAAACTATTAATTTCTTGCATAACAATCACCATGCTTTTAATATAGATCCTAAAATCACCTATGTTGAGATGAACAGGTGGATTGAACAAATTTTCAAGGGCAACGAGATAAGCCTTAAATATGTTTTGATCCCCTCGCACAAAAAAGAACCAAACTGGTGGTAACGGATTAGGATTTTCTTGGTTACATGTGTCGGAAAACATAACAAACTTAAGTGTAGTTCTATCAAGAATAAAATGTATACAAAGTGTAAATAAAATCCATCATGCATGTTGTACAAGACCGAAGCAAATTGGTGGTAATGGATTAGGATTTTCTTGGTTACATGCGTTGAAAAACATAACAAACTTAAGTGTAATTCTATCAAGAATAAAATGTATACAAAGTGTAGATAAAATCCACCATGCATGTTGTACAAGACAAAAGAGAGAGGTTTATCATACGTAAGCTTTAGAAAAGATAATGTATTTGCAAAGAGGGGGATGATTATACAATGATAAAAAAGCAATAAACTATGTAAGAAGTACTAACCAATCTCTAATGACGAGTAAGCAATTGAGAATGACAATATATGTACCAACAATAGGTCTTGTCGCCTTTTATTTTAACTAATGTGAAACTTCCTTGTTTCTAATGATAATGATAAAAAAGGAGAAGTATAAGTATGACTATATTATTTTACATTTGTGATCACTGAATTTCGTGTTTCATTGAAAGTTATTGAGTCAATATCCCAAAAGAAGTCGACCTTCCATGGAGTATCTAGAAGCACACATAATAATAAATGAAACAAAGGAGTAGATGTCGCCGTCAAACACAAGGGAGGAAGTTATAAACATTTATAAATCATAGAATTGATTTTTCACAAAAGAAGTTGGTGTTTGTGAAGAAGTAGCAAGCATTAAACATGAACTTAAACCAAAACATATATATTGTTTAATCAACTCAATAAATGGCGGAAAAGTATGTGCATTACGCAAATAACTGAACTGGTCAATTATAATGCTAATTTGTAAAAAGAAAATGAAAGTGAAATACCAATAAAGAAGCCAAACCCATTCACCAAGGCCCAAGTTATTTGTTTTTACCAAAAAAGGAGCTACGTTCCCATTAGTTAGGAGACCCAGGCCCGAGTTATTGTTCTATACAACCTCCATGTAATATCATAATTACCATTCTGAAATTTCACCCTCTAGTTTGACATGGATGAACCCAAAAGTCCTTAGGTAACGCATAAAGGTTTATTTATGTTATTATGTTAATTATTCTGTTTTTGAAGAGTACAACGATTGGAATAATCAACATCTAGGTGGATCATCGTTGTTAAAAGCACATATTTTACGTACAAAATGTGTTCCACAATACTATGAAGTATTTAACATGTATTCTACATTTTAGAAGTGTCATTTTTTAATGTATTCTAAGTATTTTACGTTTCCTAACAATAAATAATAATTTGACCAAAAAACAATTGTTAAATTTTAATACAAACATTACGAAGTATAAAATGTATTCTATCTTTGTAATGCATATTAAAAATAATTGGAGAAAAAGTAGATGGTTTTTAAAATACTTAACATATGTATTAGTTGCTCATTATTACACAACAATGGGGTGGAGTCAGGATCACATATGGAGTCAAAACCTACATTAATTATGGCAGAGAATCACAAACAACACTTGTTGACTGTGGTGGAATCAAGAATTTTATCTATTTGCTAACACATCAAAGGTAGTGACCAACAACCCCTAGTAATGCAATTGCACGAGCAAGAGTGGCATTGAGCAATATCCTACACCACAAATACTTCTCAAAGGCAATGAAGAACTACTTCATAGTGGGATGACAAGCACTCAATGTGAATGAGTTTCACAATTATCTTTCGATCCAATAATCACCATTACCACCAAGTAAAGTATACAGAGGTTGTTGACTCCTAAATGAAATAGGAGGAAAACTACACTCGAGCATAGACCAAAGCATTGGTTCACCTATTCTAAAAAGTATTAAATAATACAAGTTCCCCTAAATAGGCACAACAGTATTCATGAGCTAAAATGAAAAAAATAAATATGAGATATACGAATTGTAGATCAAGAGATAAGTTGATGCCACGGACACCTCCTAGACCATAACAGGTCAAAGACAACCCTTCATTACATTGAAAAAATCACTATTTGGAAGATCATCAACCAAGGCACCACGCAGGTTGACTTAGAATCCACAAAGACTTCGCCAGTAAGGGCAAAAGATGCAAGATGACAAAATCTAAGCACCACCATGTGCTTAGATTGATCCCTAATGAAGAGAACTCCCATCCAAGCACAAGTATGATAGGTAATACAAACATGTCATCATTATAAACTTCATTATCTTCCAACTGGTTAATGAAATGAAGTGTGTGATAAAGTCACCTAGTAAAGTGAATGTGTCCCAAATTTTTGTGGGTGTAAATGTTGTTATAGGGTTAGTGATAATCATTAAAACCTAGTTAGTTTAAACATGGTTTGACACTCTACAAATCCATACTGGCAACAATAGGCATGACCAGATCTAATGACCTCAACTTGAAGAGAGCACTTCACTAAGTAAGAAATGAGGTTGGGAATAACTCCTAAGATCAATTGACACAAGAAGTAAGTTGTTATGTTATTCTTCTACGGTGATCATATTGTAGAGTATAAACAATATGCAAATTTGTAAATCGCCACAAACATAGGCCTTTTAAATTGTGAAAGTGATTTGTTATACCATGATGATCATAAAGGAAAGCATTTCCTCCAATACACCGGTTGTGTCACATTCTCCAATAAAACAAGTGAAAAATCAAATTAATGATGCTCAATTGCGGAAGATTTTTGTATGGTTTTAGAGTGGGGATGGTGAAGTAAAGAGAGGTTAGGTGATGGATTTAGAGACAAAGAGGAAATATTTTTGTGATTAAATAGAGAGAGAAAGGGGGTACAAAACATATAACGAGGAGAAATAAGTGATTGATCAATGGTTAAGAGGGACAACTAAGATCTAAGTCAAACTCCACCATTAAATCAAGAGAGAAGATAACTTGATCCTTGTCAAACTGACCCAGTCCCTTGTAGTTGTAAATTGATGATCATTATCTTCACTTTTAAAAGGAACTACCTTTTATGAATCATGAAAGCTATTATGTGTGGTCTAGGTAGGTTCTCACTTTAAATAATTTGTTTGAAAATCGAGACTTAATGTTTTTGTGGATGGCTTCACATACATATATGTAGTTGACGTGGTCGAATATTAGGACAATTAGCAAATTGACTAAAAATGTGGGGCATGATCAACGAAAACGATCTCTACAAGCAATAATGAAGACCAAAACAAACTTAGGCGCTTGACTCTCGCAGAGCTATAATAATGTCAACAAGCATGAATAGGAATTACATCTAATAAAAAAGAAGGGGCAAGATACCAAAAGGCGTGACCGAAGACTTTGCCTATTCAAAAGTGCGCACATGCACATTCAGAGGGTTCGATGCGAAATGGGTTGCTCGAAAAGCTTACACAGGTGCATCAATCAGTCATCATCGGTCAGCAGCTACCGAGGGGGTTTTTGCATATAGAAAAAAGAGAGAGAAAGAGGGAGCATAGAGGATCCGTAAGGATAGTTGAGAGATCCGGCGTGTTCGAATGTCATCCACCATGTGATGCAATTATGTACTGGGGGGGGGGATAGTTTTTTTGAAGGGGGAAAGTGGTTTGTCGATGTGATGGGGCAAGTGGGTAGGCCCAATTCGTCCTCCCCTTCCAAGTGCGAGGAGAAGTCTTTGGGGCCGGCCAACTGTGGGTCGGTCAACGAGTGTTTGTTTGTGTGTCTGAGACACACAATAAATGAATGGGGGTTGAGTTTGTGTAGAAGTGTGCTCCACCTTCTTAACCCCCCCCCCCCCAAAAAAAAAACTCTATAAAAAGGAGTAGAATGTAAATGTGATGTATAAAGCCTTAAAAGGTAAGTAATCCACACACAGAGTCTTATTGTATGAGTATTGTTGACTCGGACATAACACATACTCTGTTCCTGCCCTGCCCCTCGAGATCTCCATAGACTGTCAGATCATCGCCAAAGAAACGAAGCAGCACCAACAGAGAGAGAGAGAGAGACAGACAGATTGAACCATGCCTTCTGGGATCCTCGAGGTTAACCTTCAAAGTGCCCGTGGCCTTAAGGCTGGAGATTTCTTCTGTGAGTTATATATATATATATATCATCTGCTCTTCTTCTTCTTCTTCTTCTCCATTATTGCCATCTCTCTCTAGTTTTCTTTTTGTTTGAAACCCCTAATTTCTTCAAATCTCTGCAGCCAAGTCAGACCCCTACGTGTTAATCAAATGTGGAACCGTTGAGAAGAAAAGCAGCGTGGCCAAAAGTAATATATATCCCTCCCTTCCTTTCTCTCTCTCTCTCTCTCTCTCTATCACTAATCTGATCTCTCATGCTTTCTTTCAATAGCATTCTGTGTCTTCTTTGCAATATGAAATCCTAAAGGTAGAGCGTGCCTATTCGTGCATTTTGTGTGGGTGGATGTGTGTGTTTATTATTTATTTTCCATACTTCCAGTGATGATTGTTTTTTTGTCCATTCATCTAAGCGAGGACTTCATGGATATGGTTATAACTTATACCTGAAGCTCAAGAATGTATAACTAGGAATTAATTTATTTACTTACAAAATCAACTTTTTCTTTCTTTCTTTTATTGGTACGTGGGATATCTTTTTGGATTATCGCTACAAGTCTATCATGGATGGCTGTGGGTTTTAAAAAAAAAAAAAAACCTTATATTTCTCTTTTTTGGACAGATCAAGGAAGCAACCCTACTTGGAACCAAAACTTTACATTTCAGCTGCAGGAAGTCACCACAAGTTTATATCTCAAAGTCATGGATGAAGATTTTTTGACGCGTGATGACGAGCTCGGCCTAGTCACGTTTGTCTTTTTCTCTTGATTCTTTTGCTATTAATGTGATCCATTTGTTATTACGATTTGTTCGTGATCTTGACTCACGTGCAATTATGATCGATTCTTTAATTGTGATCCATTTTTGTTATGGAGAATAATTTGTTGTTTCACTTGTGAATATGATTCATTGGTGGTTCTGATATGCGCGTTTTATTCACCTTTGTTAATACGATTAATTTGTTCTTTTCTTGTTTAAATAAATCAGGGTTCCTTTAGATGAGGTATTGCGGTGTGGCAGTTCAGAAATGAAACCATATCCTGTCGAGCTTCCAAACGGAAAATACAAAGGCGAGGTCAAGTTGTCTCTGTCCTTCACGGTACGCCAATACTAAACACAAGTCTCTTTGATCGAATGAGGGTGAATATGAGCAGTTGCCTAGATGGTTGTGGCACATTTGGTGAGGTTGTCTGGGTGAGACCAGAAGGTCAGCCCCTCCCAGCATTCCTCAGCAATGGCATATAGTTAAAATAGAGCAGCATACAGTGAGATTTCAACCGGGTTTATTCATGGGTTAGTAAAGAAAACTTGGTACTTCCCTAATATGGGAAAAGAAATGGCATATTGGGGCCATATAAAAAAGTCACAACTACTGTAGTTTTTATATGATAACAAAATCTCAATATTAGAGGCCAAAGGAGTTGTGAAAGCTAGTAGGGATAAGTAGTCTTATCACTAATATACAAGGAGTATTCATGAATACCATTCATTATTTCCTCATATGTCTCTCTCTCTCTCTCTATATATATATATATATGTATACAGCAACCGGGTGAGCCATCTCAGGGAGCTAATCCTTCTCCGAGTACTCAGGTTGACCTCGATAAATGTTTACCAAGTATTCGTGGTCCGTACGGCTCTTCAAATGCTGGCGGTTGGTCTAAAGGGTAATCTCCTCTTGTAAAAATTTTGTGTTTTGGCAAATACAGGAGTTATTGTTTCTGTAAAGCCCATATAAATAAATAATTTGATTTGTTGGAAATTGAAAAACAAAATCAACTGTAGTATGGGGTCCATTGTTTAATATGCTTCAAGGGTTATCAAGTCTTTGTGGTTAATTTCTGAAAGCTTACTTAATGTTGTTTGCAGAGTAACCCACTAATGGAGGAAGAATCTTCGTTATTCCCGACTGCACGAACAAAACATATATATGCACAACTCGATGACATTCTTTTCTAGTCCATCACCTCTTCTTTGAACGTGTATTTCAGCAAGACGACGACATGTACATAGAAATTTCAAGGAAATAAGCAATAAGTTTTGATGATCCCAACACGATTCATTGTCCAAATCTTATGAAGTGTTGGATTTCATAATTCGATGATAAAACATTCTAGGGTAAAACTTGGGATCAAGGTGAATTGTGATTCCGGTGTATTCTTAAATTACTAGTGTCTTGTAACAATGTTTGTCAATCTTAGAATGAAGTTATGTTATTTTGGTCATTCATGTGAAAGATCTCTACAATGTCTATTGGTTGGGGAGGCATATATTTCTAAAAGTCTCAACCACTTGATAAAGGACTAATCTAGCTATAATATATAAGGGTTGGTTCATGGAAAAGTGTCCAAGAACATTGTATCAAATGATAGCACATCAACCCCATCATCTTCCAAATTGGAAAAAGAAAACAATCCTAAGTTTATTAGGGAGATACTAATCTTTCCCAAGTTTGTATTGCAAAGTGAACATTGAGAAACTAGGGCCCACCTATGGGGGCCTCTTAGGAGGTTGGATATACAAGGCTTTAATTGCCAAAACTTGCATATGGCAAGTGAATGCTCGCCTATACTTGAATATTAAAATCATAATTCTAGTAGAAAATGTTATGAGCGCATAAGCACCTCAGTATTAAACAAACCCTCGATTTCAGTCAATGAACATGCTCAAGAGTTAATCCCTTCACTTGTCTTTGATGAAAGTCCACTTCTTTGTGGGGTGTTTGGGAACACATTGTCCTAGATTGTCTCAGAAAGAAGAACAATATAGCCTTTAGTTGAGAGTCTTGAATGACATGTGCGAGGAATGTAAACAACAACAAAGAGCAAATCAAAGCTTTGATGGTTAATAGGCTATCAAAAGGTGATGAGAGAGATTGGACCAAACAAAATGCATGGTGACCAATTACTAGCTACACTCAAGAGAATAGTAATGATGTGGTGAGAAATGGCCTATCTCAAATTACCTTGTTCCAACCTCTTACAAACAGTAGCAATATGCATGCATTGCATGGACCAAGGCACAATTGTGGGGGGAAGACTGAGTGATCATCACGGGCTTAGTGTGGCAAACAAAAAATAAATTGTTATGAACAAAATATACATGAAACATCAAGGGCTTAGTCAACCATTCAAGGAGACGAGGAATCAAGTAGTTACTTATGTTTATCACATTTTTCTTTCATGTTTTGCATTGCCCTCCTACAACGTGTCATTAAAGCAGCTTCTACATGTTGCATGGTGAGTTGCTATACCACCATTAAGAAATACTAACTTATTCATTGGTGGCCTATTTGACAAGCATTATCATGCTAATTTAGTCCTACAATCTCATTAAGTATATTTACTTTTCTTATTTTAGGAAAATGACAATTTGGCCATTTCACACTTGTTAAACGACACCAACACAAAAAGGAGTATAGTAATGAAGAGTGAAATTGCTAAGAAGAAAGCAAGAATGTACAAATGATAGACGAAATTTGCAATAGAAATGAGAAGTCAAGAAAGAATCAAGAAGAAACCAAGAAATAGCAAGTTGTGATAGAAGAAGTGAAGCAACAAATGCTAAAAGTAGAATCACAATAGGAGTGAAGGAACAAACAATGATGAGTCAAGAATG
Source organism: Azolla caroliniana (assembly GCF_043228905.1). Classification (NCBI taxonomy): domain Eukaryota; kingdom Viridiplantae; phylum Streptophyta; class Polypodiopsida; order Salviniales; family Salviniaceae; genus Azolla; species Azolla caroliniana. The sequence goes on along the minus strand of NW_028230436.1, from coordinate 34,056,508 downwards.
AAGGAAGTGAATCAAAGAATGATAAGAGAAGATCTCAACAAGGGAGTGTAAGCGACTTGTACCAACTTGCTTCTTTGGTTCTTTGACTTTGTGTGGTTCAACTATACCATCAAATGGGACGGAGTAAGGTAAGGTGACAAGTGATGATGTGGTGGTACAATTGAAGTACTAGGAATCTTTGACATTCTCCATGTTGGCTTGTGTTAGGCTATCACTTAGTGCATCAACCCATCTAGAGCTCATATTGAATTCCTCATATTTGATAATGAGTCATATATGGAGTTTCACTGTTAAAAAACAGATACTCAAGAGATGCTCCACTTCTCACAAAACAATGATCGACTTTTGATCGGTCACCTTTTAGAGGTCATCCCCAACATCATCCCGTGTGTTTGTCAAGTGTTGGCTCAAATAAAAAACCTTTATGTCTTTGGTAATGTCCAAAGAATCATTGAATGTTCTACTAGTGGGCACAACCTCGTTAGTATTTGATATAGGTTCTAATGTTTGTCCAAATTGCTCACCTTCATATGGAAGAGGTATCATTAGATAGAGAAGAGTGCTTCGAGGTTCAAAGGTTTCTGTTGGAATTTAGGCCACCTAACAACTTTAGGAGGGCAAGTTTTCTCTAGTTGAACTCATGAGATTACAAGAGATGTTTAATTTCCGTAGTATTACAACCTAGAGAAACAACACAATTCTATCACACTTTCATGGCCAAATCTCTTGTCCATGAAGAGATTTTGATTTAAATGACGATTATTCATTCAACACATCCGCCTACATGATTGTACATGGAATGCGACATTAACATAAGTCATGGATTATGCACACACATGCCCCAAATTGCTCAAACATATATTTTCCATGCAAGGTAGAGAATCATACAGACACCATTGCATACTAGGACTTGTGAAATAGGTAATACCATCATAAGTGATACTATTGTGCTAGACGATCGAGTGTGTGGGTGCACATACATGAACATAGTATTAACAAAAGTTGTCCCTTTGGATAGAAAAGACGAAAACACATTGAAATTTCAAGCCATCATGTGCACACAGATTGTGTTCACACTTAAACGACCCAAACATATTCGTTTGATCACAGACAAAAGCAAAAGGAGATATACATGAATGCAAGATTTACAAGGGAAAAAGTATGAGAAACACAATCTACAACACAAGTTGGGCATACACTATGTTTCGACTGATGTGTGTGGAAGGCAATACACTTGTAGCCTAGGACTGGGGAAGACAAGAGAATATTATACGAAGACATAAGATGGCGAGGACTAGCCCAAAGGGCGAGATTTTCCGTCGATGGGCACACAAGACGCGATGGAGCATGAGTGCCCGAGAGATGACTCCAAACACACACGTGATTGGGCATGAGAGAGAGAGAGAGAGAGAGAGAGAGAGAGAGAGAGACTTTTAGTAAAGTAACAAACATAAATGGTTAGAAAAGTGTTGAAAAAGTTGGGAAAGAAGAGTTGTTGTTTTTGTTATTAGTAGGCCTAGGAAGGAGGGTCTATATAGTTGTTGTGCCTGTTGTCCTCTGTTTCTATTAGGGCAAGGTGTCACCATCATCATCACCATCATCATCATCATCATCATCAAGGAAGCAGGGCTCCTAGCTATGGTGGATCCACAGCTTCATGACGATCTCGCCCTAAACCCCGTTCAAGAAGAAACTGAACACTTCAAGGATAGAAACTCTAAGGATCTAACAACTTCTCTACATGTGAAGACATATAAAGAAGAAGAAGAAGAAGAAGAAGAAGAAGAAGAAGAAGAAGAAGAAGAAGAAGAAAGGGTAGACTTGCTATCATCATCAGTGTTACCATCTCTGCCTCCAACAAAGCATGGGAATTCGGTTAATCATGTCATTGCTGAAAAGTTGCAACAATCAGTTCATGGTATCACCTCTAAAGTGGATCAGGTGTGGATAGCTACCGAGTTTAGTTAAAAAGAAAAAAAAAAGTGCTTTTAAAATTAAAAAAGAAAAATAACTAGTTGAACAATTTAGCATGCGCTTTTATCATTAAAAATAAAAATAGCCAACAAAACTATCTAGAATGTGGTTTCATCATTAAAATAAGCAAAATAAAGAGAATTGATTTAAAATGTGTTTTTCCAAGGCATAGTTGCACGAGTGAGGTGATTATTTCTTCTAGTTTACAAAGGAAACTCATCAATGCAGGCATGGTAATGATAGAATGGGTGCCTGACCATCCTTTCTTGTATGGACACGATTTTTATGTTAATGGTGATTAAAATCTTGTATCGTTCAAGTTGTTTACAAGATTTAACAAAGAAAGACAAAAGTGTTCCATTTAGAAAGTTTTTTTACTATCAAACATCATCGAAGCATGGTTACATGATGATTGTATTGATCTCTTTTATGGCATGTTTATTTACTCTAATGGTGTATATAAACTTGGCCTGTTAGTATTTTAGAATGGTTAATACAAGACCACATACTTTTATTGTGGATACAATCTTGGTATATATTGTTAGTTTTTTAAAATGTTTTTCTTTTTATCAACCATCACTTGAGGCATGGTTCTTAAGTGATTGATTGATTGATTGTCTTCTCTATGTACACCAAGCTTTTCACATGCCAATAGAAAAAATAGCACTTTAAAAAGTTTTCTTTGTATCAATCCTCATTCTGAGCATGGTCGCATGAGTGACTGATCATTTCTCTTCTGTATACACAACATGTTGATTCAGTCTTCATATGTTAGAACTGTCTTACAAGCTTTAGACTATCTTAGAAGGTGAGACTCTGGAAGGTTGCAGTATCTATCCATGGATTTACCTCATCTATATAGGACTATTGATTTACATCATCTATGTAGGATAGGATTATTAAAACTATCTAGAATATTTGGCATATTCTAGAACCATATATCTGGATTCACATCATCTATGTACAGTTCTCAGGTTGCATTTAGTGATACCAGGATCATTTTCCCTTGTAAAGTGAATCTGATATCGCTGGGCTCAACTCAGAAGTTAATAAACATGTTGTATAGAATGTTTCTCATCTATCACTGTCCTGGGATGATACTGGGCATGGTTGCACAAGTCAATGCTTTTACATACAGTATCTAGAGGCAAAGACAATTAGGAGGGGCTGACTCAAGTGTGCTTAATGTGGTTCTAGGTAGTAGAGCTGTGAATATGACACATATGAATAGTTGTGCAATGGGCTAGAAACACTTTAGTGAGGTAGTAAATCCTTTCATTTAGGTAAAATACGAAATTGCCTCAGGGTCTGTCTGTCAGTCGTATGTCTCACCTCTTTGCAACATATTGCTCATAGCCAGCCTTGTATTCTTGCCTCCTGGTTTATTATGAAGCTCATTATCTTTTATGTGTTGTCCCATTCCTGCTTCCACTCTAACTTCTTATAACATGTAAGTCTGCCAGAGTAAAATAACAGCTAGGATCAGAATATCTATGGGTTTCTTTTTTACTGCTTCAGGATATTTTTAGAAGAATTTTGATTGAGCCCTTGTTAAAGTAACCAATCTCAAGTAGTCAAAGCTTCAGATTTTAAATATTGTTTATTTTATATCAAATTTCGGAATCTAGAGTTGATTGAATTATCATTGATTAACAAAATGATAAACACTGGAACTCTCAAGTTTTAAGATGAGGGCTTAGGTTTTAGTCATTTAACAAATGTTTTATGGCTAGGTAACAGTTGCAATGTGAAGTTTTGCGAGTTACACGGATACGCTCACTTCTTAAAAGGGAAAGATCACAAGGATATCAACCTCCAAAGGGCCATGAAACAGAGAATTTAGGAAATAAGAAGCTGAGGCTATACGAGGCAGCACGAACAGAAGCTATAAAACGGAAGAAAAGGTCAAACATCCTCAGATTATGTGGCAATCTGCTGCGACAAGTATGTAATCAAGAGTATTATTTTGTATAAATGCTGTGCATAATAGCATTGTAAGGCACTACATATAACCCAAAACTGATATCGATCATCCACACAATCCCCATTACTGGGATATTTTTTCATTTCTCTCTATCAATCATTGTTAGGGCTAATGTGTTATTTGTTTTATTGATCATACATGTGCCAAAATAACCAAGTGGTCTTCAGTTGCATGCCCATAGACTTAAATTTCTCATTATGAATGCTAAAACTTTTTTGTATGTTTCAGCTCATGCAACACAAATGGGCATGGCCATTTTTGCAACCTGTGGATGTGGAATGCTTAAAATTGAAGGACTATTATAAAGTACTAAGTCTCACTCTTCGTATAATTTCAACATCAAAATACTATGCAAATCTTATGTCAGATATTCTGTCTAATTTGTAAACAGGTCATCCGAAAGCCAATGGATTTGGGAACAATAAAGAAAAGACTTGCAACAAATGACAGTACAGGATATCGATATGCTCGAGAATTTTGTGAAGATGTGCGGCTTGTTTTTCGTAATGCAATGTTATATAATGATTCATCAAGTGATGTCTATAAAATGGCAAATACATTGTCCCAAAAATTTGAAAAGAAGTGGAACGTCAATATTGAACGACGCCTAATGGAAGAGGTAAAATAATTGATTTCCCATCCACCCAAAATAATAATTAAAGAAATCATTTGAATGTGTATGTTCCTTATCTTATTTTCAAAGAAAACTGAAGAAAATTTAATGGCTGAATGAAAATCCTGGTAGTAGGAAGAGAAATTTGATCAGCAAGAGAAGCTCTGCTTAAACATTACCGAATTGCACGCTCAAGAAGAACAGGCAGCTAGTCAACTTGGTGATGATGTTATCATGAAGGTATGTTGCTGTCTTCTGCATTTCATTGTCCTATTTAGTTGTCACAAGCTGTCCAATCCTTCATTATGATTAGTTTGTTACCAGTAGTTTATCACCTCTCAAACATATTTTTGAGATTTGATCCATAAAAACATGGTGCTGCCCTTGTAGAGTCACATTCTAGCTTTCAGGCATCTGGATTTGTCAGATGTATATGTGGGGTGATTCCCTCGTGAAAATGCTAAGCATCTTTTCGAGTGTCATCTGCTTGAGACTTGCACCCTATTCATAATTTGTTTGGTTAAACTAAGTTGCCACATTTGTAAATATCAATATTAAATCATCAACTTAATTAATGTCGATCTATGAATTTTATTATAAAACATGGGTTTTTGTCAATCTATTGTTGAAAAATATTTTCTCTTGCTTTCTTCAGCTTACTGATGTGGAAAAGATGATCGAATCTTTTCTTATGCAAGTATTATCAAAATGCAGGTATTAACTTATAAACTAAGGCTTTATGTATCATTTTCTTTAGCTTTTAGAAGTGAGAACATTAACTGATTAGATTTTTGTAGCCCAATGAAAGCTGAAGAGAAAAGGGAATTATACCAAAGAATGTGCAAATTGCCTTCTTCAAGTTTGAGCAGGGTGATGGAAATCTTGTCTTTGGGGAATGCCGTTGACAGCACAACAGAGAACATCCAAATCAACCTTGAAGCTCTGGTATTTTTTTTTGACCAGGCTGTAGTTGTATTGCGTATGCATGCTGAGATGGTCATTAACTGCAAAATTACATGTTGCTGTAGGCCTCAGTAGGCATCTCTGCATAGGCATGCATGACCACAAAAGACATTGACACAGTAAAGTTTTAGATTTATGTGATTTCATATTTAGTTTTGGATACAATGGCAGAACTCAAGCACACTTTGGAGGTTGCATTTCTTTGTGAAGATGATTACAGAATTCACCCATGAGAAGGTTGCAATCAAACTTGATGATTGTGAAGGCCATGCTTTCGATTGAAGCTCTGTGATGTAGGATATTGGTACAAAGCTCTGTGATGGGGATTACTGTTACAAGTTTGTTGCTAAATGAATGCTTACATTTCAAATAGCATACTATGATCAGCCCGTTCTCCTTGCCAGATATTTTGAGTAAGTTAATCTTGTGTGGATCGAAAGCATCAAATTTCTGTCAGAAGAAGCAAAGATGAAGGAAAGTCATTTTTTGGGATCAAAAGAATCATTTCGGTCAGTATATGCAAGAAATATAAGGAGAAACCTATTTGGATTTTTAAAAAAGCATCAATTTTGTCCCAGTCTGCAGTGGTAAAGAAACATTTTGACATTTCGTAATCATTATCATTATGCGGTGCTTGATGAGGAAAAATATACCGTGACTATTCAAGCAAAATTGTACAGGTAAGAATGATGATGTGAGTTGTGGATTAAGCTGTATGAAAGAGATTTGTTGAAAAGTTTTTGGATCCTTTCAACATGTATTGGATCCCCTTGTAAATATTTAAGCAGCCAAAATTGCAAGACATTTGAGGCCACAATTCCCAAAAACATGAAATAATAGGAGAATCAGTTTTGACAATCATTTGTTTGCAGAAACAGATTGATAGGATTTTTTACTAAGCATTGGCATGAGAAGTGTTTCTCATATATTTTAATTGATTGGCTGCGGCAATAATTAAGATTGCTTCCTAATAATTCTAGTACTAATTATTTGAATTTTTTTACAAGGTATGTGAAATTGAGGGGTGAGTCAGATATATTCCATAATTTTACTAATAAATGTTCCAATCGAGAGGGCAATTTTGGAGATTGGCGGTGACAGCATAGTAGTTTACTACTATGTAAACTCATTTGGGAAATAAGAGGGATTCTCTATTACTGATAGTACCTTTTGTACTAATGAATTTGTTTTCTAATAGTGGGGCATGGGGCAAATGTGGGGTATTCGTTTTGGTGTTAGACTAGTTATCTTACAGTGATGTGGTGTGTGTGACAAGCTTATTTCTTACATGCGATGTGTCACGTTTGGCAGGTTTGCCCATATTTCTTACTTTGAACCTATATTTTTGATAAATTATTATTTCTTGAATGAATTTTCAAATCAATTGCGTTGTAGATTTCTTTGAATATGTACAAACTGCAAAATGGAGAGACTTAAAAATTACACGGCATGTGTGTATTTTGCCTTCTAGAATACATGCTGTATAAGATTACCCACCCCATGCGTTACTTTGTAATGCCCATTTCAGAATACGCATCTGTTTTAGAAAACCATAATGTGAGAATCATTTTAGCAGCTTATCAATAATTATGATGCAGCCATGTACTCAAGAGCACAACACCTTATGTTTATCTGTGCCAATGTATATATCTATATATGATATCATCCTTCTTTGAAAATTAACAAGTGCATAAGACTATAAGAAATGTTGAGAAAACACAGATTTTATAGCAAGTATATGCCCCATTCTTCATGAGTGCTATTGCTAAATTGGTGAATGTAAAACGATCAGTGCTATAGGAAAATCATGTGCCTCTAATTGTTGATCATGTGCCCTCTGTCAGGATGTCATTGAATGTTTTGTCACATGGGTAACCTAAACTATCCTTCCATTTCTATCCTTGAATAGAGAACCCAAAGTACACCAATAACATTAAACGTGTGAAAAGAATGCATATCATTGAATGTTTTGTCCTCAAAGACATGGGTAACCTAAACTATCCTTCCATTTCTATGCAATGGGTTGAGAGAAGATTATGTCGCCCAATTAATCAAAACCCTTGAATAGAGAACCCAAAGTACACCAACAACATCAAATATGTGAAAAGAATGCATAAAGATGTGTGCTCAACCTGGAAAAAATTATTGAAACAAATTTTATCAAAAGGTTGAATAATTAGAATGGTGTTGTGAAAGGAAGTGCTATGATCCATCTTCTTAAAGACAAACTCAGGACTGATTTAGTTTATCAAATAAGAGAAGAAACATGTGAAGATTCCTGAATATTCACTCTTCACTATAATAATTATCATAAGTGTGTTATTTGCTTATCATTATCATAAGTGTCATGTTTACAAATTAGAAGCCTAGATGTCTTTAACATCATCAACAAATTTCTTGTTCAAGTCATTTATTAATGTGATAAAAATGAAGCCAAGTAAGTTTTAGAATTCTACATAATTGGTTTTCACAACCAAATGGGAAACTTATATAATTACATGCTTCTATATAAATGGAGAGATGATAAGACTTGTTTCTCGTGAGAAGATCCTCCTAAAAAGCTAGCTTTTATCTGTTGGACGAAAAATCAGCAAGATAAAGTGTAAATTCACAAATCATTTACAGTATAAAACATTTACATGCGTGCATAGAGAGAAGCATACTCCATCTTGCAGCAGTATACACCCATCCATACTTTACTAGTACACACTATCTTACTACCATGCACACCCATCCATGCATTATTTCATTATTCTAGTACACTACTACCATACGTAGATATTAAATACCATCCATACAACCATATATATATATATATATATCCATTGACACAGCAGACCATCCATCCAGCAATACATATATTCGACCACCTATTCATGCATACATCCTACCATCTATACATATATAAATACTATCATCCACCATACCTACCATACATCCATAATACCAACTTACATACAGCATAATATTTGAACTGCCAACTCCATCCTTAAGGAATGACGAAAAGGGGGTTTCTTTACAAGAAAAAAGAACACAACAAAAACACAATAGATAAAAAAAAGGAAAAGGGGGATTACCACATTTCATGTACCATAAGAGATTGTAGTAGGCAGACATTGTAGCGTAAACGACCATATGGGAGATAACTCACCACTCTGAAGTCCTCATTTTCGGTCCTTCTCTTGTCTTTGTCTCTCCAAGAGAATGGCGGCAATGCGCTCTCTTTTCACAACATCTCGTGTAGGCTCAACAAATCTAGAAGGCTCGTCCCCACGTGAAACCCTTGTTCGGTTATCCATATACATGTTTAAAGGATATGCAAACAACACAACTCCCAACATAATGCTGACCCAAAAGAAAGCTCTTGGACCTTGAAATATCCTTGTTTCTGTTGATGTTGATGAAACTCCAACCCTCCTTATACGCCCTCTGCCACTCATTATCATTTTATATGCCTCGGTAACCCGCATAAACTCTTTGCCATCGTTACTATGTAAATCAGGATGGCTGAATGTACAAGTGAAGAGATAGATAAACAACCAGTTAACCATTTGTAGAACTTCTTTTTATAAAAACTAAACGAGTTTGCCATACTGTGGCATCATACTGTGGAATCATGTCAATTTTAACCCAAACGAAATAAACAACAAAAGATGAGCTCACAAAAAAACAACCCATTATTTGAAGTTGCATAATTATACCATGCAAATGTAAAGGGAGAAGATAATATAGCCATCCATTATTTGGAGGTGAGAATAGCTATAATTATTAAGGCCACAATCTGAATGAGATTGCTCAATCACATCTAATCACAAGGACTCCCATAGTTCACATCTCTTCCAAATTACAGAAAAGTGCAAAACACTCAAAATGCAGGAGCTGGGCAACTCAGCATTTGACTATGCGTCTCTAAATCACATCTAAGATACCTTCAACATTGTTGAGAATTGCCATCAGAAGAGTATGCAGACCAGGATGGATACAACTGTGTGAAAAGTTACGGTATACCCAGTATTGTTTACCTCTCAAATGCTTTAATACCATCATGTATTTATGTTAAATTGTTGGTTCAATGTGTACATGTTTTGATACAAATATTTGTTTTGCCCCTTATGTGCTTTAGATAGTTGTTGTTTACTTCTTAAACGCTGCAATAAAACTATTTATTCAGCTTTCGAATATTTTTATTATTTGTGTATCCTCTTGCATTCTTTTAATACAACTTTTGTTTACATATGAAATGACAATAAAAGGATGCATAATTATGCCATGCACAAACTCAAGGATAAATGCACAAAACATAGCAACTCGTTATTTATTTAATTTAATATATCTATTCCTTTGGATTTTAAGCAGTGTAATGCAGCTATTTGTATACCACTTAATTTCCTTTATACAATTATTTGTTTACTTCTTGGTTTAATACAACTATTTGTTCAGTTTTCAAAATGCTCTTTCTCTTAAATTGTTTGAATACATCCAACATACAACTATGATCTATAAGATCGCATTTGGAAAAAAAAAACTAAAGACAATGGCAAGAAAAAATAAAACATTATTTGAATGTAAAAACTGAAAGAAATTTCAAACCCACTATTTGCATGAGAATAAATTTGTCTTTTAATGCAGTAATTGTACCCTTCTAAACCCATCGCTGAAATGTGTTTCAACCCATTATCTGAGTATGAAGATTTGAACCATTTTAATCCACTATTTGAAGATCTCATAACTAAGACCTTAATTATAAAATCTCAAGTTTTTAACAAAGGACAAAGGGGAAAAAAAAGGAAAGTCTGAAGAACGAAAACAGACAAGATTACTGAATATGTGCGTGAGAAATTACAAACCATTCGAGAGATCTGCGATGGTAAGCTTGCTTCACTTCTGTGGAAGTTGCTCCTTCTGAGAGACCCAGCTCCTGATAGAAGCCATCTAAGCCTCGTGAAAAGAATCGGAACCCGTGCCGGAATCTCGCAGACAGCTCCAGATTCTGGGAATTAGGGTAAGACGTAGAGGAAGACCTGGAGACGCGATGTAGATTCATTCTGAAGCTTCCATGAAATCATTGAGAGATCCTCTTAGGGGGGGAAGATGAGGAGAAAGTACTATATATGTGGGTATTGTGTCTTCTGTACTAGGAGTAATTAGTACTACTCTGTGTGTGTGTACTAAGAAGAGAGAAACTTCCCTGAGTTTCTCTTAATTCCCTAAATGCCCCTAATTGTGTCCACACACCGCAACTTGGCAATGATTTGACTTCTGTAGCTTCTCCGATGGCTCACTTTCGGGGGCAGGGGGGACAAAGCAAAACTCGATGGGGGTACTTTGGAGTACCTCCCATCTAATTTACGTACACATACATGTGTGTATGTGTCAGTGTTGCATTGTTTTTTCGGCCGTCCATTAAGAATGCAAGAATCCCTAAGTGCGTGTCCGTCCATTGTTTGTCTCTCAAAGAATGCAAGAATCCAAGGAAGGGTGGTGAATCACGGCAATTATGCAAGCCTCAAGAGCACTATGTAGTTGGAATGACCTCGAGGGCCTGATTTGCAACATCCCAATAGTTAGATCCTTTTTTATTGCAGAAAGGAATAAAGATTATAGCAGATGTCGTAGACAAGCATAAATTTCCATACCATTAGTAGATGCAAGTCAAATACATCATAGTAGGTCCTTTGGCACAAGATTTAGATCGCTCTCTCTTTTTAGCATAGCGTCATGTAATAGAACATTCAAGTGTGACAAAAGCATTGCAATAGAGAATGATACTCGAGGCCTAGGAGCTTGCTGGTCACACAAAATCTATATATTCAATATATCTCTTCCTCGTCGCACATGGGCTGAAATATGTAAAGCATCACATCATAGAGAATGTGGGCAAAAGTCATATGGAAAGCGATGGAGGTTGGGTTGAGGCCGGACAAAAGGCAGAAGCACTAACACGATGTGGATGGATGTGGGTTTCGATTGGATCGGCATATGGAATGTGTTAAGTGTGCGGAAACACACGCGTGTGTCCTACGCGTCATTGGAATGGTGTGGGCATCGTGAAGAAGAAAAACCCTTCATGGATTTAGAAACCCATTGATGAGGACTCATGAGGAGCCCATTGAGAAGCACCCCCAGCTCATTATTGACTGCCTAATTATTAACTATAGTCTATTGTCTATACCACATTTCCTTCCTTCGCAAAATTTTAAGAGGGGTGAAGAGTAGGGGGGAAAACAGAGAGATAAAAAGCACAGAGCAGGGTAGAGAGAGAGAGAGAGAGAGAGAGAGAGAGAGAGAGAGAGCGAAAACAGAGCACAGAGCAGAGACAGACAGAGAGAACAGAGCAATGGAGCCTGTTGTGCTAGACATCGGATCGAAGCTCGTCAAAGCAGGGTTTGCTTATCCCGATCAGGACCCTTCCATGGTATGTTTTTATCTCCCCCATCTCATTCTCTCTCTCTCTCTCTCTCTCTCTCTCCCCCTGGATGCCAAAAGAAAAAGAAAACTAGTTTTTTTTTGAATTCTCGTTTGAAGGTATGGTGAATAGCAACAAAAATAACCTGACACAAGAAATGCCGTTTTAAGGTTTTTCGAACCTCTCCTTAACAGATATGCTAAAGGCTTTCCAGAATCACATTTCACAGATATGGTGAAGACCATAGGAAGGTCTGGGGGAATTTCTGAGATCTCATTTCACATAAATGTGAAAATCGAGGGTTTTGTTGAGCTCTCATTCAAAGATCTGATCAAATTTAGGGTTTTCCTAGGTCTCATTACAGATTGGTGTTTGACCCCCCAGAATCAATCAATTTAGGGTGAAAGAATTGGTTAATTAGATATTTTGTCCCAGTTTGCAAGTTCGAGTTATGATGGACAAACGTGAAACTGTTTGGCTTATGGATTTATGGTCATGTTTGCGTTTTTCCGAGCTCACATTTGACAGATATGATGAAGGCAAAAGAAAGAACTGATATCAGTGTTTACGGTTATGATTGTATGCAGGTGTGCTCAACCGCGTTGGTGAAGGCCAAAGAAGGAGATCCTGAGAAGGCAGAAAATGAAGATGAAGAAATTGCATTTGAAGACATGGTGAATCCCATTGTAAGAGGCATGGTCAAGGATTGGGATGTTATGGAGGATCTGTGGCGCTACATATTCTATACTGGATTAGGATGGGAAGCAGGAAATGAAGGTCAAGTTCTCTTCACAGAGCCATTGTTAACACCCAAGGTACAGATCAATATCTTGACTTTTGGTTTTGAGTCTTGACAAAAAGAAACATGGGAACATGGAATAAGATAGCGGATGACGTTATAACAGCAAAGTGACAGTGGTTTACTCATGTTAAAAGAAACTATGTCAGGTAACCTGTTGCAATGGCTCTAGCAAAACGGATAAACATTATGAAACCAATTTCTTTTTTGCAAATAGAATCTATAGCTAATCCCACATGGAGCTATATTTGCTGTGTTGGCAGCTTCTCAGCTGATTATAAGACAAAGGATGCACTCAGATTTTACAGTCTTAGTAGTTTAGAATTAGATATATCCATTTCTTGGTGTCACAAGAAAGTTTTATACAATCATGAACTCTAATGTATCTTGAGTTTCAACTTGTGCTGTGGGCAATGAGATTCAAGCTCACTATGTTATACAACAAATTGGGCTATATCGAAGACTCAAACATCAGCTATGATTTATCTGCATTACTTCTATACATACTCACTCTTCAATGCTAAAAATATTTAATAGAATATGTCTGCTTATTATTGCCAAAACTTGGCATCATCGGCGTGAAGATTGTTCCTTGTATTTCCAGTATTTCCTCAGCGGTTTTCTGAACTTGTAAAGATACACCTGCCCAATGTAAATTGCATCTTGACAATACAGAAGTATATTCTACTAAATAAATCGTGAATATAAAGTTCTGACATATGAAGGAGAATTTGCAATATTTTTTACTGAATTTAAACCTATTGTGGTTTTAACATTTTTTCATAAAAAATGACTCATAGCTGGCTTATTAACTCAGTTCCTTAGTGTTATAAACTAATGATGTAGATCGATGATATTGCTCATGACTTATACTCTAACCTTATATTATAAAAATATCAAATGGATGAAGTTAAAATTTTATACTTTGTACATGAAGTTTAAATTACTAACTCTGATTGTGAAGGTCAATTCTATATGCAACAAGCTTATTTCATATTCTGATATTGTCACTGATTGTAATAGTGTTGCAAATAAGTAGAATAAAATTATGTAATGAGCTTAGATAGAAAGGAGATAAAGTAGACCCCGAGTCCTAATGCATACATTTATGCTTAGCTTGTTGTATGAAGATTTGGGAAATTGTTTTGAAAGTCATTATATCATAACTGTTTCTGGTTAAACCAATAATTTATCATCTGATGTATAGTAATTCACTCTTATTTGTGTTATTGTGATTTTATGGAATGGGCTACCATTGCTATTTTTAACACCTTCATGTCATTGATCTGGTTTGGCACTCTTTCAGGTTGCAAGAGAGAAGGTGGTTCAAATCATGTTTGAAACCTTTAATGTTACTGGCCTATATGCAGTTGAGCAAGCTGTGCTTTCTCTCTATTCAGTGGGGAGAATCTCTGGATGTGCAGTTGATGTTGGACATGGGAAGACAGGTATGTTTCTGTAGGATTTGTGTGCAAACATAATTCTGCTCGTTGCCTCCTTTGTTATTCGTGCTAGTTTATTGGATGGCCTCCTGAGATTTGTGACAGTGTAGTCACTGGTTCAGAGGGATTTCCTCAGTAGCTACCAATGAAAGCATTAGGGAGGAAAGAATGATAGAGATTGATTAATACAGCTTAGGTTACTAACTCAAGTGCACCACAGGTGTCACTGCCCTATGTTGCATCCAATGTGACTTGAATAAAGCTTAGGTTTCAATGCTGAAGAAACTGTTTTTGTTCACTTGTTTATGTTTCTTTGAATCCGTAACCAGGATATCAACTTGAAGTATGGTGCAGTTGTAGGTTTCTTTTAAGTTGAAGATTCCTTGAATGCTAGGTAATAGTTTGCATGCCTCACTATATCTGCTAATTGGGGCATCTAGATTGTAAATTGTCTGTATCAAGTAAGTTCATCATAATGAATCTGTTCAGATATATTTGGCATTTTAGAGATACTAAATGTGAATTCAACTTATAAAAGGGAAATTTGCCACCTTTGTTGGCTGGAAAAATGTTTTTAAACAGCGAGATATACTGTCATACCGCTACATTGGCGGGATAGAATGTACTTCTGTTTTGAATGGGATATTGGGTTTTGTAGACGATTTAGGAGGCAGTAATTTAGAAAACATGTCACATGTCATGTAATTCTATGAACTAATGTCAATTCTTCAACCACGAGGAATGGTTTCTTTTTTCTTTGTCATAGATTAAGTGGCATCAATAGCATGCACCAGAATTACTTTTCATCTTTCTATAAGAATATGTCTTACTAATCTGCACACATTTGTGTACATAATGTGAATGGCTGATAAGTTTTGAATTCGCTTTTGAATGGATCTTTTGAATTCGCTTCAAAAATATCTGTGTATATGTGAAATTCGAACTTATGATAGGCAAGTCTCAAACAACATCTAAACTGTAGTTTTGGTCGTTCTGGTTTGTACTTTTAACTGACTTAATGGTTGGCAGGGCTGTATTGGTTGTTTTATTTCAGATATTGTACCTGTTTGGGAGGGTGCTGTGCAGCATAACTGTGCAAAAAGAATGGAGCTTGGTGGTGAAGACCTTACAAGGCTTCTTTTGAAGGAAATGAGTAAACAAGATCCAGAGCTGAAGTTGGACTTTACTACTGCAGAGTTATTAAAAGAGACAGCGGCAGTGGTTTCGGAAGATTATGCCACAGCTATGGAGTCTTGCTCAGTAGAGGAACATATTTTACCGGATGGTCAGGTTTGTTTTTTGGGCAAAAAATAATGAATGTCCTGCTGAGGTTTTTGATTTGCTAGTATCCTGTAATTTGTTTGTCATGCTTAATGGTTCCATAATGCTATTCTACCCATGGAAACTACAGAAAACAAATATGATTATGAATAATGTTACACTAAAGATGAATGCATTTTCTCTATTACCTTATGTCAGGCTTGTTTCTGATGACTACATGGTCTAAGCCGGAGAATACCATTCTGGGACATCATTCACCAAAGATTTTTGCATTCTTTCTTCCTAAGGATATTGTTATGAGTTTATGCTTCATTTGGTACTGGGACATTGTACCTATCATGCAAATCCCTGCTTCCATACATTCTTATCTTCTTTGATCCTTCATAGGTAATTATCATCATTAAACATACGATGTTTCGTATATGATGATATTTTAACGAATATGCCATTTATTTCGTTATAAACTACATTTTTTTGGGATAGTCAGATATATTGAATTTGATTCTTTATTGGAAGTACACATTGTGGAATGTAAAATGCTTCTTGAGCTTCTTTGAAAATCTCTCCTGTTACAGGTTACAATGATTATTTCAACAATTTTGTTACATCTAATATGAACAGGTTATTGCTATTGGCAAGGAAAGATACACAGTTGGTGAGGCTTTATTTCAACCATCATTATTACAGGTTGAGGATCTCAATATTGTAGATTCCCTCTTTCGCAGTGTATCATTATGTGTACCATCAGAAAATCAAAGACAACTACTTGAGAATATTGTGGTTTGTGGAGGCACAGCTACAATGCAAGGTACCCTCACTGGACTTATATAATTCAAGTAAAGGTGGATGTAATAATTATTAATTCTCAGAGCCTTTTCTACAGGCTTTGATGCTCGATTTCAGAAAGAAGCAAACCTTCTTGCAACACCTTCAATCCGACCTACTCTGGTCAAGGTATTTTCTATTTTGTTATTGTCATATCGAACATTATCCTTCATTTTGTATTTGTATATTGCCAGGAACTTGATGTTTTGCATTCAATCAATTTCTGTTTTTGACACCAAAGGTAGTGTAGCTTAAAGAAATAGGATCATTAACTGCTGCGCAAGTTTTGTGAGGTTTATAGGGTTGCAACAATTGCTTTCCTTTTCAGCTATTCCATTTAAGCCATTTATTGCTGGCTTTGTACTTCATCTGTTCTGGTGCCAACTGGTTTCAGAAAATTGTGACATTTCGCAGAGCTAATATGACCTATGGTTCCCTGAAAACTTATAATGAAGTCTATAGAACACAGGGGGTTTGGGTCTTCGTTAGCTTGTCTTGATGCGATCATAGGGTGGCATCAGCTGTGACTTATGAACAGGAAATATGAGAGACATAGATAGTCTAATTGACGAAACTTTGGAATGTCTTCTGGATATTCATTTATGTATTTTTACTTTGCATCATCATCATCATCTAAAGATATAAAGAGTCTGATACAAAACTCACCTTTTGTGCTGTGACTTCTATGTTTTTACAGCCACCTGAATATATGCCAGAAAATACTTTGAGGTATTCTGCATGGATGGGTGGGGCAATATTAGCCAAGGTCGTGTTTCCTCAGAACCAACATATATCGAAAGGAGATTATGATGAATCAGGCCCTAGCATTGTCCACAAGAAGTGCTTTTAGATCAAGAAACATTAGAATTTAGATATAATTAAGGATCTCCACTTGAGTTGTTTTTGTCGAAATACACAATCATATTATACCGAGGATGGTTGGTTGCTTTCATATGTATCATGTGGAAAGAAACTCCTTTTTATCAAATTAGGAATTGGTTGGAGATGATGATTCTAATTTATATTTGTAATTGTGTGGTAACCAAACAGAATGATTGAAAGTGAACATTGAATATTGCATCATAAAACACCTGCTATCTGAGATTACATTTAACATATTTACATACATATGACCACATCTTTCACTACGCTTAAAAAACTTTTGTTGGCATGCATTCTACAGATAACACCACCATTTATTGAGTCAGATCTTGTGCATGGAAATAACCCATGAAATCATATTGCACATCATCCATATTGTGTATGAAAACCAAGACAATATATATCTATAGATATAAACTCAAAAATATTTTCTTTTTCATATTTAAACTCAAAATCTGTATCAAGTAGAACCTAGAAACTTTCATAAGAAATATACCATACTGATGAAACAACAAAAAACTGATGATGCACTGAGAAGTCTACTAATGCTCTACAAAAGTTACCCAAAATCTATCATTAAGTTGCTCCATATCACTTTAGCTTTTTTTGTTTAGTAAATTCACATTCGTTGTGTGATATACATCAACAGATTCCTCCAAAAACATTTGGATGCTCTCAACTGCCTCTTCTTCTAGTTTCTCCTGGCTTTTTCCACATTCTTGAAGTGCTTTCTTGCCCACCTTGAAAGAATGATCGCCACCTTCTATGATGTGAAGCTTTGTGATGCAGCTCAACTTTGCCAAAACTCCCTTTAACTTATCTAACGGGCATAATGCATCCTTACTTCCCTAACATTGTATGAAACTCATCAACAAAATATAACTTTGAGTCACCCAAATTAGTCTAAGAAATTGAAACAAAATAATCAAACAAAGAACTAAAAGAATAATGTAAACAAAATATAAATAGGAAAATTGTTTAAAAAAAGAACTAATCACCCAAAAGAAAATGTCCTAAAATAAATAAAAATGATCATACAAAATTAAATAAAAAAGGTGACAAACCCATCAGCAAATGATCATGTGCCAAAACCATTGAAAATGAGTTAAATGGTCATCGAAATTATATTAAAAGCATCTCCAAATAGAACTAAATGACCAGCCAATCCAGACTATAAGGAAAAACATCAGAACTATTAAACGAAAGTTGAATTATTATCCACTCTATATCTTGAAAAAAGGAATTTGAGGTTAGTTATATGATCTCACTTGCACAAACATGACGGGAACATGAAGGTTGTGAAGGATCTCGTCTCTTAAAGCTCCTTTTGTGCCCTGCAACAGAATCCGTATAAGCTGAATTAATTAAGTAATCAAATTCATACATCCATAATTTCATAAAACAATTGAGTTCAAGCAAAAACTTTATTCATTTGCCAATTTTATTAGAGTAACAAAATTCATAAGAATTTAGCAAATGTCTTAAATGTTTCCATCAAGTAGATGGAGCCATGATTCTCCCGCTGCATCATCAATGTGCAAATGACGAAAGATTGTGAACATGAATGTATTTAGCAAATTGAAATATATATTTGTATGATTACCTTCAGCGGATAACCCAAGCATACAATAGCAGAAACTTGAACCCCTTCTTGAGTAGCAACCATACAGCTCACTCTGCAATTGAACAAGAACAATAAATTCTAAGTATATTTTGATAATTATTAGTCAGATGGTTTGGGGTATTTGGTGTATTTGCCGTTGGCTATGACATGAAAGCAGTCAATCAAGAGTACCATAATCAGTAAAATAGCTATTCATTTGATTTTTGTAATTATGTCAGTATGTTATATAAGTTTATATAACCTGAATGCTTTTGGGTTAGACTGTGCATTAGAAGTGCATTGAAGCTCTTTTTAACCCATAAAACGAACATGAAAAGATTTTCTTAACTATTGTTCACAGCCATAGCTCATGTGGGTATAGATAAAGATACATTAGTTTTACCTATCTTGATATGACAAACTGTTATTTCAAACAAAATTAAAGCAAGTCTATGATGATTATGTCCAACTCCTTAGGGTCTCACCTTGTCCTTTTAAACCAAGGGAATTTACCAAAATACCCCTCCTATTCCAAGAAATTGTCAAAAACACCCCTCTTCCTCTTAGGGCATATCAGTAAATCAAGACTTCTCTTTTTTATATTGAAAAAGTTAAGAAGTTAAAGAGAGACGCATCAAAGTGCATTCTCCAAAGAAAGTAAATGTAAACAATGTGTGCATGCATGTGTGATGTTTTTAACCCACAAGCAGCTGGACACAATAAGTGAAGAAGAATATGACATAGAATTGAAAATAATGAAAATAAATGAAAGAAGGACACCAAAAGTACCTTGATCCCATTGATTTTCCAACAAGTACCAGAGGATGGCCAGGGTGCTTAAATTGTGCCCTTTTTATCTCTTCTAAATGTGGATCAATCAGCTTCTCTGCTTTTGGTGGAGCTCCTTTCTTTCCTCCTGCACAATCTTAATTTCAAAAAAGCAAACAGGAAGTTTGTCACATCAAACGAAAGAAATCATTGATATCATATAAATAGTGATAAAGGAATGAGTTCCTTACATGGATAATCAAAGGTAACAACTTCAACCGCACCTGTCGTGGCCGCAAGAAGCTTCTTCCATCTGCATCAGCTCTCTCTCTCTCTCTCTCTCTCTCTCTCTCTCTGTCTCTCTCTGTCTCTCTCTCTCTCTCTATATATATATATATATCATGCATACACATACTCATAAACATATGCATACATACATATTGCTTTTTTCAATTACATTGTATTACATGTGGAAATCTCAAGAGAAGGCACAAAGGAAAGGATAAAAGATAGGAATCAACTATCACCAATACTCAATAAACTAAAAACATTCAAAGAAAAGAGTAGTGAGATGCTCGGGGATATCATGATAATGTATAGGACCAGTGGTGGGTGGACACAATGGGCTTGGTTCCATAACTACCAGAGTGTCCAAAGAGCTCAGCATTTGACTCAATTCAATTGCCAAAACTTGTTGCATATGGTTGCTGAGGTGCAGGCACATAACCAAAAATCTAGAAGATCTTGCCAGCGCAATGAACAGCAAACTTAAGGTGGACGCAATATCGAACTTGTACGTCAAAACTACTCACGGGTGGAAAATATCCACAACAAATGTAGCATGCTTTCTTCACTCTGCAGGTTAAAAGTGAGATTTTTCCGAACTTCACTACCAGATTCAATACACCATACTTTCACGTCCAAGTCCACATGCATATATTCACGTAGACATCCACAAGCATACACATACTAGGCATGTGCATATGCACGCTTTGTTTTAGCAATGCACATATATTCACGTAGACATCCACAAGCATACACATACTAGGCATGTGCATATGCACGCTTTGTTTTAGCAATGCACATATATTCACGTAGACATCCAAATGCATACACATACTAGGCATGTGCATATACACACTTTGTTTTAGCAATGCACATATATTCATGTACACATCCAAATGCATACACATACTAGGCATGTGCATATACATGCTTTGTTTTAGCAATGCACATATATTCACGTACACATCCACATGCATACACATACTAGGCATGTGCATATACACGCTTTGTTTTAGCAATGCACATATATTCACGTACACATCCACATGCATACACATACTAGGCATGTGCATATACACGCTTTGCTTTAGCAATGCACATATATTCCCGTACACATCCACATGCATACACATACTAGGCATGTGCATATACACGCTTTGGTTTAGCAATGCACATATATTCACGTACACATCCACATGCATACACATACTAGGCATGTGCATATACACGCTTTGCTTTAGCAATGCACACATATTCTATACAAACACACACATACATACATAAAGGTCCATATTCTCAGACTAGAAGCAAAAAAGAAGAAGAAAATGTCTCTCTTTTCTACCTCATAAAGATGCATATCAAAATAATGAGAGGGAATATGGAGGGTGGGGAGGCTTGAAGTGAGGAGGAGCTGTTACCTTTGCATCCATGGTGAGGTAGATGGGGCTCCAGCACCATGAGCAAACACAAGGAGGGGAGATAGGGAGGGCTTCTTCTGCTTCCTTGGTCTCTTCGATAATTCTGCCACTGCTTCTTCCTCCTCCTCCTCGTGGTCGTCTGCCATCCTTCTTCCTTCTTAGAAACAGAGCCTTCAAATCCTCAAATGACTGTTACAGTTTTTTTTAAAAAGAGAGAGCCCCTTGGCCAAAACACCCATTATTTTGTTCATTGGCACCTTCCTTCATTTGTGTGAATGTGTGTGTCTCGGGGCCAAAGTATCGGCCAAAACGGTTGGGAAATTTGCCGGGTTCGTGGCATCTCTATACAAGGCTTTCTGGCCCAGAGCTCAAGCAGCCGGAGCTTTTTATTCTTCCCTGTTTCTTACGTTATTGCATATAGAGACATGGACTTGAGAAATGCTCTCGATACATACAGAAAGGAAAATTGATATATGATCGTTTTCGACGTCTCCCAGTTATGCAAAATGAGTTTTTTCTTGAACAAACTTACAACCACCATGTCTCAATGTACCTTTTCTCTTGAACCATCATTTGTTCTTTAACATGCTCAAGATAAATCTCATTGTGAAAATTAATTTGTTTTTCTTCTTCTTTGTGTGTGTGTGCGTGTGTGTGTGTGTGTGTGTGTGTGAGAGAGAGAGAGAGAGAGAGAGAGAGAGAGAGAGAGAGAGGTTGTTCGAAATGGAAAGGTCAAGGGTTTAAATCCTGCCTAGAACACAAAAAGAGAGGGAGAGATCCTACCTATTCGGAATTAATATGTTCCACTACTCGTGTAGTGGTGTCCATAATCCATTGTGACACCAATTGTAAGCATAGAATGAACCATATGTATCATACGTACATTCGCATTTGAGGATGATTCAATCAAACGTGTATGGTAAATCATCTCAAATTTGGATTGGATTGACTATGGTCTATATTATATAATGATTCACTCTCAATCCCAATAAGTGGACTCTAATCCATTGTGAATCACCAACATAAGTATGGTTGCAATATTTTCATTGTATCACATGCATACTTTTGGGATGCTTCTTAAGAATCAAGACATCTCTATCATCCTCACTTTAGAACTTTACAAAAAAATGAGTATGAACTATAGAGATTGAATCAAAATATGTCATTATAAATTATAATCAAACGTTCAAAAACTCATAAAACGTATATTCGAGAATATGAAGAAAACATGGCATAGGCAATAGTAGCATAACAACTTACCACTAGGGTGAGCTAATTTCTAATAACAAAGAAATAAAACAAGAAAAGAAAAAAGAAACGATCAAAAACTCATGAAACGTATATTCGAGAATATGAAGAAAACATGACATAGGCAGTAGTAGCATAACAACTTACCACGAGGTTGACCTAATTTCTAATAACAAAGAAAGAAAGAAAAAGAAGAAAAAGGAACATGACACTAACATAAAATTTTGCCATGACACTAACAAGAGAATATGAGAAAGTTGGGAATTGAACCCAAGACACAAGTAACACTAACATTATAACATTAGTTCTAATAATAAAAAAAGAAAAGAAAAGAACATTATAACACTAACATAAAATTTTGCTATAAAAATGTTACTAATGAGAGAGAGAGAGAAAGATGAGAAAATTGGGTATCGAACTTGAAACATAAGCAACATATAGCTTGACTCCTTAGCATTAGAGTAAGCTGAATTGTAATGACAATAGATGAAAAAAAGGAATAAAATTGAGCACATATTTTTCCCATTTCAAACATGTTCGTTTCCAAACGTTTGAATGTTTGCACGAACACGAATATTACGTTCTATGATTGTAAGTAGTGTTTTTTACACACATTTATTAATATAATTGTGTGTTTTCACCAGAGAGAGAGAGATTAACTTTGACAACCTTGGGCCTATGGCATATGTGGAATATGAGAAATGGAATTGTTCGACCGTGCCCATAGAGTACCACAAAAAATACGTAGGTTGGAGGGAATCAGATTTGGTATTCTCACAATCCAGTTGATGCACATTCCCAAACAAGCTAGCTTTAGGTGTATGAATCAATAAAAGCATCTCGCTGAAAGTCTTTGTAAACAAGAATGGCAAAAGGATAAAAAGAGTTGGGTTAATAAAATCAATCTCTTCCATAAAAATGGAGTACATAACGATATCATTTTTTATTTTTTTGTGAAGTTGATCATGACATTACTTTTATGCGAAGAATTTTCTATATTGACGTATTCCTATTTTGAATATATGTATAGATATTCTAATTGACTTGCGTACAATATTAGGATTTAATGTAATATATTTTAAGCTCTTTCATCTCCAAAGAATTATAACAAGCCCTTGTCAATGACCTCTCTTTCGAAGACTGATTAAAATAATGCTCAAACAACATGATTGTAAGCAACTTTGTTCTCTACATTTTAGACACGCCATGTTTGTGATTGATATAGGTCAATTGACTATCAGCTTGCATGAGAAATGGTCTTCTTACACCATAAATATGTCAGTCATTACGAGTTTCTTAGAAGAACAAGCATTGCATTCATACACAAGATTTCAAGACTTTAGAGATGAAATTATATGATATCTCACCATTCATCTATTGTGAACACCATTATATCTCATTGTAGAATTGAACATGTTCTAGAATAATGAGAAGGCTTGCTATATACATGGGATCCCACCAAGTATCCAACTTTTCAACAATATTTAGCTTTTGGTTCCTTGCACTCATGCAATAGTTTGATTATGGACATGAACATAATTTTGAACTAAATTCCATTCATGTGGTTTTCAAATATCCTTTGTTCTCTATGAAAACCACCTTGCTTTTGTATACATTTGGATGTAGTGTGTGCACATAAATATAGGTTGAAACAAGTGGTTAGAAACTAGTCTATTTGAAAGAATCTTGATGTTGTAATGACGCTCCACTCCTTTTCGGTTCATTGGGCCATCTGTTTTTTTTTAAAGATTCACCTTGATATTAATGGAAAGATGCCCAATGGCTACAAAGAAATCATACATGAAAACACAACCACCATACCCACATCAACAAACATATTGAATAGCAAAAGCCCTCACGTTGCTACCTTAGAAACTGCATTTACACTTCTAAAATCAGGATCCTTCCAAAATGGGGTCCCTTGGGACTTCTTGAATAGTGACCTTTGGCTTTACCCTCCATGCAATACAATCTAGCTTATTAGTTAAAGGCCCTACAACTCAATACAATATTCATTTAAAATTTAGCCTTTGTGGCAAGTCTTGTTTTCAAATAAATGGGAAACACAATCCTTATTGGATGTTAGTGTTTCGTGAGGTTATGTTTTGTTAAAAACTATAGCAAAGCACGCACCACCACCATTTGTTCCCTAGACATAAATGCAGACTCCTACAAAATATATATTTTATAATTGATTATGTCGTATGACTCAACAAACCTTGCATTACTTGTAAACTATAGTTCATTCTCTACATAGCCTTTTAACGTTGTATCATGTGTCTACATCTTCACTGCAAAAACAGTGCAACCATGCAATTCTTTAAAACATCCAATAACCTGTTACCAATGATAATGAATATTTTCATGCACAAGGGACCAAAATCCCATGACTTTATAGCACTCGCAAAGCCTTGGGTGGGGCTTTCTTTAGTGAATGATGCATAGGTCCTAGTTTTGGATATCATTGACCCTTGTCCAATTAAATTCTCATTAGTATATCATAAAACATTGAATATTTTCAAAGATTTAAATTTTGGTACATGTACAAATGAAATTGCATAGCTTTTAAGAGAACCTCCAATATGCATGCCACGGGGAAGGTAGTTGTGGTGAAGAAAAATGGAGTGGAAAATAATATGTGATAATGAAATCACAAATTCTAGTCTATAAGTTTAAAGATATCACGAGTAACCATAACTTAGACATCTAAAACCATCAAATCTAATTTCGTGGATCACTACCCTTTTACAAATAACTCGTTGAACCATAGAGCCCACATCTTTTGCATAAGAATTATTGTAGTAGATATTTTACTCGATCACAACATCTATTGTGAGACTTTCAAACTTTCTAAAAACTTGAAAGTATTTACTCTTGTTGCACAATAATGCATTGACCTATCTTTAAATGAAACATCGAACCTAATAGTGTTTCTCTTTTCAAAATATTGATGTGGCAATCGACTCATTTGGGACTCTTTATTTCCACAAAGGAGTACTTAATTCCTCAATTCGGATGGTTTTCTTTCCACGAGGGAGTAGGTAATCAATAGTTAATGTCTTTCTTTCAAATATTTTAAGAATGTATTTAAAAATATCATTGTCCTTTTAAGCTATGGTGTCTTCATCTTTTGTTTTATGATTTGTGTTTTTTTGTCAATTAACCATAAATGCTATATTGATCCTTCAGTTGGCTTATCAAATAGCCATAAAGGCAATATTGTTGCTTCATTTGGCTTTACATATTGTTCCATATTTGATGATGATAATGTAACTGCA
Source organism: Azolla caroliniana (assembly GCF_043228905.1). Taxonomy (NCBI): domain Eukaryota; kingdom Viridiplantae; phylum Streptophyta; class Polypodiopsida; order Salviniales; family Salviniaceae; genus Azolla; species Azolla caroliniana. The sequence goes on along the minus strand of NW_028230436.1, from coordinate 34,030,739 downwards.
ACATATTAAGTGAAAACAATCCATCATTTACACGTGTTAGCACAAACTAACTATCAATTAAACAAAGAGGAATGATGTGCATTATTGGAGCCATGAAGGTTTATGTCTGATAAATAAGCCACCACAAAGAAGATGTCAATGACTCTCCATTGCCTGCGATTACAAAGGCTTGTATTTGTGAAACATATTATATTCATCAATTCAAACATTTTTTGGATATTTTAACTATCAATTCTCAACTTACGATCGACCCGAGAATGACGTTGGATATTGTCAACATAGGCATCAAAATAAATATGTCGTACAAAGGAACTAGCACATCGTAGATAAAGTATGAATGAGATTATGAATGTTGTAAATATATAAAAGACCTAGCAAGTTGTTACATTTTGAATCGTGGCATGTGATGACTTTATCTTCGAATAAAGCATAGATATTCACAATTAACTTGACTTTATGACTCGCTTCTTGATGAGCTTTCTTGGCAATTAAACATGTTCACTACAAGACTCGAGCTTTATGATCATTGAGAAACCGATATTTAATGTACCACATATATTTGTCGGCTATAAGTCAAAATGTGAAGGCTACGATACCAAAATGATCACATTGATAACCGCAAGACAACAAATTTGAAAGAAGATAAATAAACATAAAGGGAATTTAATAGTGACAACCAAAGAGTTTGTGAACCCCAAACAATGTTCTAGTCAGCATTATCTAGAGGAATGCCCATTAATGTGGTGAGTTTGTGTGGCTATGCCCATGAACATCATCCTTTGTGATGAGTGGTCAATAGTTATATATCCTAAAGCTATTGTGTTACACATTATTTGTTAATATGTCAAATATAGTGCACTTCCTATTGTGGGCTTGAGTCATATCATTCTTGATGTAAATGATCATATATTGAGCAATATGCATCACCAATGTTCTTGGCATTGATAAGTGATGTATATCATTATTCACAACTTCGTAGAACCTCAAGTGTAGCTTAATATTCCTATCCTTGAATGTATGGACCTTATGGTACTCATTTATCATCGAGAGTAGTAAAACAATGAATGCGTTCATGCATGGTTTCTTTGACACGATTGACAAGACATTTGATTGGAGTTGATAACATATACGCAATACGTATTATCCTTCATGCTCACATCGAACTTGCATATTTTGTGTAGATAAGAACAAGTTTAGTGTTGTCTAATTCTCAAGGAGGAGACATATTTTTCCCATGTTGCATTAATAATCATGAAATGAATGGTGGTGGGAGGTAAGGTTCCTCCTTGGAACAATTGTTGCAATCTTTGCTCGGAGAGGCAAGGCTTCCTCTATCCTCAAGCAAATTGAATATCTTTGGAGTGACACACAAGGGTAGATTGCACACTCCTCACGCGCATACAATGAATGTGTATGGCTTGTGCATCATCGTTTGTGTTAATGCAAGTTCACATGACTAATTAATCGTGTAGATTGAATTACGATCGAGAAAAAGAAGGAAATATGTGATTGAATTTAGAATGTAAATAAGCATATCATGTAACTATCTTTTACAAATCCAAAGTCTAAGCAAACATTCATAAACACACAAACCATGTGCACAATATGAATGAGAGCAAAACTGTGCTCTGGACCTATATATACATATGAAGACTCAGGTACACACAAATGGGCACTCCTCACAACATGATCAACCTTTTCTGATACAACATGTGAGGGGTCTAGATTCAAGTATATTGCTAGTGTTATCTAATATTGGGGATGGAAATTGGTGAAGCAATTTGTTGTCTCGCATCAATGAGATCATTTAAATGAGCTCAAACTCCAGCAACGTCTTTCATAAGGACATTCTTAACATATTCTTTCCTGAAAAAACAAGCAATCAACAAGTAATGAATCACAACATGTACCAGACCATACATATTTATGATAATCATATAATCTTATATTGGTGTGGTTGTCAAACACCAGTACAACCTAATAAAAGAAAATGAAATTTATGTGATAATTACCTTGTTGGCAATTTGTCAGCATCGGGTTTGATCATATCAATGCGTGAAGGGACTTCAGTGAACAAGAGTAAAGCCTAAAATTTATGCATTCATAGTATGTATTAGAATGTAGGTAATTAAATGCTCAAGATTATATTAATATTGATTCAACAAATATGCTATTGATCTTATTGTTGAATAATGATGGCTAATGACAATAATAACCTTAATGTAGTTGTTGGTATCCACTGTGAAACGATGATACATGCCAGGAGGTAGCACAATCATATCCCCTTTACATACACGAAAGCGTATCCATTCGCCATTATATCCACGAATGTCCCAAAGCCCTAAAGAACAAGAATAACATGTCATTGAATATCTTCAACAAGACTGGCATATTTGGATCATTGATCATGCTGTAGTTCCAATGCACAAACAGGATGTGCTCATGATTCACGAGCATGTGAAATGAAAACCCTTATAAGGAGGCCTAAACCTTGTCATAATGGGAGAAACTATGACTCCATAAACACTCCAAGACATTAATACTTTAAGCCATTCCTTTCTTGGTTCGAGCTTTGAATGAAATTACTTACCACTTCCGTCAAGGATGAGCCTACTTTCATCATAAGGATGGAGATGCTCGGTGTAGAAGCGGGCGAGCTTTGCTTCATAATTCTCAAGCTTTCCGGGGGCGACTGTAATAGTTTCCTGCAAAGATATGAAGATATTGCTATAATATATTAGAACATGGACCTATAAGTAAATGCAACATGGTCAATATATACATTGGAGGTGGAGGGTTGTGAGTGGATATTTTGTTGGTGTATTGCAACAATGCATGTAGGCGATGATCAATTGTGTTCCCTTGAATCACCCATTGACTTCTATGATATGGGCAGAATATGAATATTGGAGAAGGATATCGTTATACCACGTTTGTAGCTCGGGTACTGATGGGTTGGTGGTTGTACATATATACTTTGGTTATTACGATTGGGATAACCTTACATGACTGCAGTATTTTGTAGCTAGAGTAGGAGCCATGAGAAAATTCTCACATAGCTGACCAATGTGAAAAGGCCGCGTGGAGAACACTGACTTGTGGTCCAGGGAAATTACGTCCATGTATTTCAAATGTGCATTTGAAACTATGCACCATGTAACAATTGTCATCGCCATGGACCAAATTAAAGGATCAAAAAGGGCAAATTTACAGGTCCCTCGGATAATTATATGTTTTTGGACGATTGAAAAGGGATCGGAGAGTTACATTTGTGGAGGGCACAAAGTGAGAGTGAAGATCAGATGTGATGTGATATTGAATATGTCTTATGATTGATTCATTGTAAGTTGTAACACATGTCTAGTTAGGGTCGGAGAAAACCAGCATGCTAACCAATATATAAATGATAGTACCACGACAACACTCGTTTGGTCGGCGATTGTGGCGGGCGGGGCATGTAAGTTTGTAACCCAACAAAAACTAGACTCTGTAATGTAAATGATATGCATGGTAGCATGTTGTCCTTAACGAAGGAAGGGACACACGGGACATTGCTACACACACGTGTGGGCAATTGAGACCCCCCCCATGGGGGAGGTGTGTCGTTCCTACATTTGTGCACAGTACACGCATGGCCACATGGACTAATCCAAGTTTCTAGGAAGGACCGACACGTGTGGAGAAGGATTTGTGGATCTAAACGTGACACGTGGAGAAGATTTAAGGAAGTAATCACACGTGGATGATTGTGATTGTAAACCCTAAACACGTGGAGGGATGTGATTGGTTGGGGGAGGGGAGGCTTACCCAGGATGTGTAGCCACGCTCTTTCTTGATTCCTTGGAGGACGGGGTCCGATTCGTAGTTGTCGGCATCAATCTTCCAGCAAAGCACCCCCAATTCTGCGATTAAACACACAGCTAGCTAAGTTTGATGAGCAATTCATCCCGCGCCCTGATTAAATTAGGTCACACCCCAAACTCCTTGCCCTAATTTAGGTGATTAGATTCCATGGGTAGAGAATCGGGTTTGTTTTTTTACCTTCTAGGACATGAGGAGGGATCGGACGATTCGGGGAGAATCGGTGCTCGCTTCGTTCGTCTTCATCGGAGTGAGGGTTATATGCCCATGCCTCTAGCTGGCTCTGTGTGCACACACAAGAAGAAGAAGATGAAGAAGATGGTGATGGTGATGAAGGGGGGCGAAGACTCTGTATACAGAGGGTGAGGAAGGGGAAGGAAGAGGGCAGTTATGCGGTTATGGAAAACTCTGTCACCACAAGGTGTCAAGGAGGAGGAGGAAGGGCAATTATGTAGTTATGCAAAACTTGGCGGTCTAAAAAAATGAGCCTTCTTTCTCTTTCACTTATGTCTATGTATATACATAATGTATGCCTTCCCTAAGATCTTCGGAACAATCATTCGGAATATTCCACATGAATCTACACACTCTCTTCTTGCAAATTTTTAAACTATGACAATATCTCTTAGGTATCCTTTTGACATTTTTCTCGTAGATAATATTATGCATTCAAGATTCCATCCTCTAGCCACCAAATTAGAAGGCATTTTAAGAAGATTTTATCTTACCTAGGTATTATATACGATTCTGAATATTCATAAAACAATAAGTGACATGTCTACCTATCCGGCTTCTGTGCGATGTGTGTGCCCACTCACACGTGCTTGTATAGTGGATATCATCCATTACAAATTAGTATGAACATCATTTCGTGCATGAATCATGATGGTGGTTGTACAAGGGTTAGGTTTCCCTCTAGATATCAAGCTCCATACACAACATTCATTCTTCTTAGAGAATGCAATTATGTGTGTATGTGTGGTTGAGAGAGAGATTGATAGATAGACTTCTTAATCTCAGTAAGGGACTGAACTATATAACTGACTCCATGGGATGGGATCAAGCCCATTTTGAGAATTGAACTCAAAGAGATAATGGAATATAAACATTAGGATTAAGATTGGTACTTGATCAACTACAAGAAATTGGATTTAGAGAGTAGGAGAGTATCAATTTAAAATCCAAGTAAGGAGTGATGATTAAGCACATACCTACTCCAAAGAATTGAGGATAAGAAATTATTAACATCCACAAAATTATCTCTCTACAAGGAGACCAAGTAGGATTTACAATAAAGAGACGAGCCAATGGCAAAGATCAAACTTCATGCCAACAACCAGAGAGAGATATTTAAGGATGGTCAAGGAACCAATAAGGAAAGTATTGAGACACTCATGCCAAATGGGGTTCAATTTTGAGAGAGGGGTACCTGTTTGAATTTTGCCATTGAAGTTGAATGCTCGATGTGCCTAGGCTAATATTGCAAAATGCACAAACTAAGCTTAGATAAAGTTATACAATATTGTTGATGAAATGAAGCGTGGGTAGGATCTCACTACAAATCCATACATATATAGGGGGCGGGGCAAGGAGATTGCGTAATGGTAACGTCATTTCGGACCTATGGTCACGATCAAATTTTACACCTAAAGAAATTCCAGCTGGCACTCCTAAAAAAATTCAAAGGGATAATAATGAAGATTGCACTTAGACAATGTATATTTACTTCTGTCGTGATATCTCTTAAAGATCAACCTAGCATTCATAAGGACGCGTGAAACCTGGACATTAAAGAAAAAAGTTGAAGAGGTGATAACGTACATTGTCTTCTCCCACTTTTTTCATCACCACGATAAATTTTCGGCATATAGATGCTCAACAAATGGACCATTTCACTTTTGCACCTCCATTATAACTTCCTACTTAAACACGTCTTCATAAAATAGAACAATAGAATATTCCAATTCATCCTCTTACTTTAGATGTGAAAATAATTGCTCTTGACGATGTTGCCTTTATGAAAACTGTTTTACCATGTACCATAACATCATGGATACTCCTACATTGCATTCTCTTCTATAAAATCTACCAATACATCATACAAATATCTCCATTATATGAGTATTAGCTGGCACTAACTACTTTGATGTAAGTTACAACATGTGTTTGTAAATATATGTAGATGTTTCTCTATATAGAAGGTAATATGTGGAGGATGATATGTGGTCAAGATTTATGATATATGTACATGGGTGGTGCATATCCATGAAAATATCACGTCCATGGGGTGTTCAAAAGCTGACATGGAACCCCTCACAACCTTCAGTATCATATGTGTAGTCTAAGAAAATTTAGTTATTCAAAATATACACTATGTAATTCTAAGCTCAAAAAGCTTGGGTATTACAGTAGGTAAATGCACTGACAATCGATTTAGCCACTTCTAAAGCATATTCGATCACTTTTAGACATCTTGACCAAATCCTTTACTCCCCTTCCCATTTCCTTTTGCTTACAATTTCTCCACACTAAATGAGGATTGGCATACATGGAAGTTTTCATGGATCAGAATGCGAATAATAATGTCAATAGTAGAAAGTCTACTTGTACAATACTAGAAGGCAATTGAAGAAAAGCTTACATTTCGGTACATCCAAAAAGTTCAAAATCATACATACAGCTAAGATTCTCTTTATGTTTTTTGTATAAACAAAAAATCTAGACCGACATTTATAGAAAACACACGATGTCGATAATTAAAATTTTATCATGAAAATATATACAGAAATATTTCTACACTAGGGTTCAGAATCTTACCGAGTAAAATTCTTTTAAATGCTTTGGCTTGACAATTGTAACACCTATACGTTGAATTTACAACCATGTAAATTTGTTGGCATTTGTTATTGTATTGCAAGATGAAGCTTATTGATGTCACATGCTTAATATCTATGATTTGATTTGATCGTTCATACTTCCACTGCACCAAGTCAAACTATTTACAAAGGGCATACACTATTTTTTTTACATAGAAAACACCATAAGGTTATACATACAAGATATACCACAGATCCCTTGTATTTTTCTAAATTCTAATTTTTAACCATCGGCTTAAATAAATAGTTTGGTGCTGAGTAAAACCACTCCACCTTATAAACAAGTCAGTCTATAAAATATACCTATGTCCCGGATGGCATGAAATTCCAAACGCTTAAGCTCCACTTGGTGCGTATTACCTTTTATACTATCCAACAACCCTTTGAGATTATGCACAATCTCTATCCAAATTCCCAAATTTATTTGGGCAGGTCTTTCAGTCACATTTTGAAATACCTTCAAACATTGAGCCTTACAAATATACCAATTGTTGTACTACTTACCAATTGCCATATTTGAGGTTTATCAGTTTGTATTTGTGGATTCAAAGGGTGTACACATTATTTATTAGCATTGCCTTTTGATGGGCAATCTCTTTGTATTATGGCATTGTTATAAAACCAAATTTTACATGCAATGGTGAATGTGCAAAAATATCTAGATTGAATTTTGATGTATGTTTTGTGATATATACCCAATAATTGAGACTTTGACTATCATTATTTATTGGCATTGTCGTTTAAAGGGTGATTAGTGGTTTATCATTATTTATTATTGTTTAGAGGGCGATTATTGTTTTAAGGAATCAATATCTCGATGCCCTTGTTGTAAAACCACTTCCTTTGAGCAAATGGTTAGTGTGCATGTCAAAGTTGTTGCAATCCTTTACTACCATGCTATCAATTTTATACATTTTAGTTTTCAATTGTAAGTTGTAACATTGAAGATGACATGATGAATCTACAAACAAATTTGTTTATGGATTAATTCTATAATAGACAATACTTTGACATTGTGTTTTAACATGTGTTGTATGTTCTATCTTTCAATCATATGCATAAACCTCAATCGAAACATCTAAAGGTAATGATATAAGTCACTATTCCAATTTAGTCAATGGACGGCGTTCTTCTTGATTTTATTTTCACAATAGTTGAATCCATCAACTGCCATTACCATGGTAACACATGCATCAATGATCATGTCACCGTGCTAGTTTCAGAATGTTCTAAAATGAATGTATGAAGTTACGTGTACAACATATTTTAATAAACTATATGTTTGGACTAATTTAATTAGTTATATCATAGCTTTAGATAATTCCATTTGCATTGCAAAAGCATTTGTGGTGGTGCACACACTACATAGGGTAAGTAAAATGTAACCATACTACATCCACTTTATTACAATAACTTGTTTTTGCCTCAAAATATGCAGAGGGTTGGAAATGGTTTCGACAACAATATCCATAACAATAAGTTAGGTTTTTTGCTAGAAATTTTTAAGTGCACACACACACATTGATCAATTTTCTAAATATGTAATATTCATTAGTATGCAATTCTCATGAATTAATGCACTTGATAACATGGCATATATTCATCCCTTGAGTTGGGCTTCCCCCTCGTGTGACATGATAGTTTTAAACAATTTGTAAGTTGTTACTAGATTTAAATGCAAACATGAGGATATCAATTTCATTGTCTAATTTATGGGAGATTGTGTACAATGACTGGTGGCAAATAAATACAAGAAAGAACAATATTAAAAGTCAACCAATACGAGGATAGGTCCCACTCGGTTGTTGAGATGCTTTGAAGAAAAATAATCATCAATGGCTCAAAGATTGGAACTAAGGAGAAGAATCTGAACCTTTCTACTGTGCACTTGCTTTGACTTCGTAAAAACTTGCTAGACTTTTTGAGAAATATGCTTGAGTCCTTCATAGGCGTGCATTTGACCTAGTACGCTACGTATATAATAGGTAACATATTGGACTAGCATATAATGTCATTATCCTTTTTTGAGTACTTCTTGAGTACCATAGTTTCACTAGATAAAGTTATTTTAGTCCATTTCTTAATCATAGAGTAATCAAGATTTAAGATACGTTTATGGGTAATTTATGAGTTATTCAAGTTGAAGATGGGTTTTCATAGCCTTTGTTTACATTCATTCTTCTTATTTCATAATTATAGTTGAAAATTCTAGTGAGTGTGTGGTGAATAATGCTCATTAACAATTCATTGAAATTTGATTCTCGATCCCGACAAAAATAGTAGTTCATGCCCTTTTATATGTACAATTATGCAAGGTTATGAACGAAGTTAACTTGTGGCTCTTAATTATTGATTCACGAAGGCTTAAATTTGAGGTGTACACAGAGCAAGCTACACCTAACAACTCTCATATTTTTGGAACAACGACATTTATTATATTTACAAGAATAGTGGGTTAACCACACGAGTTGTTGGCCTTCTCAAGGACAATAATACACCATCTCTCTCTTATGGATCATAATATCTTAGAGCATACATTTCCAAGAGCTTTATGCACAAGTAGTACCTAAAATGCTCAGGTGTGAATGTTGAAACAATATGTTTGAGCAACCAAAAATCAAATTTAATCCTTCGGAACTTCTCTATTATTAACACAAAATCATTATCCCTTTAAATGGATTTTATATGGATAAATTGTACTTGATAGAAGTTGTTAAATTCAAATATCCAAATCCCAATTCAATTAATAGCCAATACAAGGCTTGACACATGTTAAGAATATAAAAGATTGAATGAAAACGCCACACTTCTTATATGAAACAAAGTCGCATTCCATAATCCAAAGTTCAAACAATGGAAGAACTACCTCTTGGAGGGTTTACTAATTCACAATAAGTCGTTGGTCATTAATAAAAATCCATATACACCATCATCAACGTAAAAAATGTACTTCCCCTACTTCCATCTCCAAACCCAAAAAATAAAATAAAAAACGATCTACTTGCTCTTCAAAAGGGTGGCCCCCGATTAAATGCTGGAACGCCCCTTTTACAGTCTGAGTGATGTTTTTCATTTTGGGAATGCCCAAAGGGCAATGCTACTAGGCAAGTGTAGTTAATTTCCCATTTGAAAATAGGAATTTCACATCGAATTTCCTTATTTTTCATGTTTTAATATCTAGGTAATGATTTCGATCATTTATGGATTTGTTCTCTCTTAAGTGACTTCCAATTAATGTAGGAACAATATTCTCTTCAATTTTCCCTGCACACTTTTTATAGGTGTCAATTTATGAGTGAAAGCATCTACCGAGGAGGAATCTTTGCATATTGTAACTTGATCTTGTAGTAATAGCGAGCATGTCCCATCTTAGTTTCTTATACATTTGGACATACATTATAAGATCTAACTCATTCAGAGTAGAAATGAAAACCTCTTATATATTGTGCAATGTAGTTTTGTCTCGTGAATACATCAAACTATAGTAGAGGAGATGTTAGTATGATATGAGATCTCCAATATTTATATGTGTATATATAAACTCTCTATGTTTAAGCGGCTCTCTCTCTCTCTCTCTCTCTCTCTCTCTCTCTCTCTCTCTCTCTCTCTCCTTTTCTACACAGTCAATTTGGTCCACTACCCTACATACATTCCTCTCACAATCACTGTACACACTCTCTATTGCAATGTTCATCAATAGAATTCTTGAACATCAAGAGTCACTACTTAATTCCACATGTACTAAAAATGATTCAATTTTGGTCCTATGGGCCACATTTGACCTATGAGGATGATAATAAAATCTATCTACTTATATTGGGGAAAACGAATGAAATTAATTTCAATTTGGTCCACTACCCTACATACATTCCTCTCAAAATCACTGTGTGCACTCTTTATTGCAATGTTCATCGATAGAATTCTTGAACATCGAGAGTCACTACTTAATTCCACACATACTATGTAAAAACGATTCAATTTTGGTCCTATGGGTCATATTTGGCCTCTGAGGGTGATAATAAAATCTATCCACCTATATAGGGGAAAATGAATGAAATTAATTTCAATTTCCTTCCACAACCACGACACTCATTACTTTAGAAGACAACTCCATGATTTCTTTTTTCTCTCCGTTTCTTTTTCTTTTTCCCATATTTTACATTTCCTGCATTTTCATACCTTTTTGTTTCTGAAAAAATCTTTGTTCATGATGCCAATGCAAGCAAGCAAATTGAGGGGAGAAATGGCAATGCTATGTGCCACATGAATTCACCTTTTGTGACAATGGCTTGGTTGTTCCCATGATTTGAAGGAATTCTTCACAACTTCGAGATAAGCTTAAAAACAATTGAAGCTAGCATTGGCATTTTTTGTTTTAAAATTGGGCCATGACTTTGTTCAATTAGTTTTGTTTCTCACAAATAAGAGTGGTCAAACATCAAACATTCTTTTGTTTCGTCATAACTAACATTAAGATAATAACATCATGGAAAATCCCCAATTTACTTCAAATGATTAAAAGAACGTAGTTTCAAATTGGAATGATGCATATAAACATTGCTCCTCAGTGGCCTTACATCACTTTCAACCAGCCATGGTGTTCCCAATAACAATAATTAAATCAATGTGCGATCGATCCAACTTTACAATATATTTCATATTCTTGTGTCATAAGGTAAAAGGATGCTATTGTTACTACACACATCGTGTCTCCAACTTCTTCTTGTATGGACTTTGAAAGGGTGTAGTCATGAACGAAGTGCCTAACTTACAGACCATAGTAACTACTTGTATGGAATCGAACATGCAACAAAGGATACCATTGTTCGCATTCCTATGAGGTGACGCTTGACTTCTCACTTGCACAAAGAGTTCTTAGGCATGAAGATGGATTATAGTACATACTCTCTATTGTAATTTGACCCCCAAAAACAACAATCTCATTATGTTCACCGAGTAGTCAACTCCCTCCCTTGAATATAATATGTTTTTAGTTCACCAAGTAGTTCGTCCGAAAGGTGATGTAACTAGTCTCAATTTCTAGGACTTGATCGGAGGGGGATTCCCCAATCTATGCTTAAGCCTCCTTGTACAATCTCTTTGTAATAATCTTACCTAACTAATGGGAAAGTAGCTTCATTTTGGAAAAAATAAATAAAATGTTTTTAGTTCATGTATATCTCTTAATTCACACAAGGACCATCTTTATATAAGAGTCACAATGAATGATTCCCCACATGTATGTACAATCTTTGTATGCATATAGGTTTTTTTAAAAGGGGTTGTGGGCGGTGGGCCACAAGATTATAGCTATTTATCATCCTCCTAAAACCCTTGACTGTTTTATGAACATATGGTTAGTCTTTTCCTCAAAAGGTTGGGCTTATCTTCTTTTGAAAAATGTTGCCCTTTTATGATTCAATATACATAAACACACATAAATGGTTGCATGAGATAAAGAACATAAAGCATTGAATACATATTATCATCTAGAATTATCGTGGTATTCAAAGGTTTAATACATTAGATAGGTGGGCTGAATGTGATAGGTCAAGTTATTGCATAAAAATACCAACATTATTACTTCATATTGTGAAGCCTAACTTAATTCTTACCATATTATAAGCAAGACAGAAGCCTCATCATGAATACTATGAGAAAGAAATGTCATAAGGAACACAATGATGATAATATGTTCAAAAACATTATTTGGATGTATATAAATATTGCTTATAAATCAATCAATGTTTTTAATCCTTGTTTCTAAGTGGTGCACAACACATGGATGAATCAAAATAATTATTTGACATGACATTCCTAATTTAGTTTTTCCAATGCAATCATGCGCACACTTGTTTTCCATGGTCACAAACTTGAGAAGTTTTTTGTACATGAAAAATCCATTTGTATAGAGAATAGCCTCTTAAATGCAGAATATTTTATACCCTATACGACACATATTAATATCATGATTCATTTGCATATGGTTGTCGTCCTCTTGCTTATTTAATTACCGTTTACCTCATGTTCCTATCTAGAATGTTCTAGAATATTATTTTGCCTAACTATGCCAACTACGAGAATGTTCTAGGAATCCTTTGGCCAAATTATTGCACATGCACTAGCAAGAAAGAGGTGGTTCAATTTAGAGATTCCAAAAATATCCTCTTGCATAATCAACCACCTGCATTAGTGAGATAGAGGATCTTCTCACACCATACAATGGAATTGGGAGTTATTACATTGGTCAAACATTCCAGTTCAACGTCCGTCGTCAACTATGAAACTCTTTTGCAAGATGCACCTAGTTTTCTTGCATGCTTTGTGGCCTTGTATGTTTCTTGGTTTTAATATATTTATGAGTATTTCTTTGGGTCATGTTCGTGGGTGTCATATAGGTAGCCTATCCAATGCGAATAGAATGATTAAAAGTACAAGTGATTTGGTAAATGTAACTTTGGGTAATGATTTCATGATATACTACTCGTAAGACTTGATGTTGATCAAGTCAACATGAAAGATATCGGTGAATGGATTAAACTAAAACTCAAGTAAGCCAAATACAATATTAAGAGGATCGATCTTCTTCTTATAAATAACAACATTCTAAATGATAAACATGTAAATGCATTGCAAAGTGGAGAAAACAAAAAAAAACAAATGGCATACTTATTTGCTCATTTGAATGATGCCCTTAAGAAAATAAACAATAGTTGAATTGGATTATTATTTCATGTGATTCACATGCTTGAGCCCCAAATTCATACATCCATGGTTATGCCATAAATCATATTGTACTTCAAAGTCAATGGACACATTATTCTGTGATGTTGCTTCCATGATAATTAAATCCCTAGATTTCCACGGGCACACAATGCAAATGAATAAATCGAACTACTCATTGACTAGTGGGACACATAACCTCTTTAACGATAATTATCAATGGTTAAAAATAAAAACATGCATTGACTTCCTTTATGTGTTTAAAAGTATTTGCTTCAAGTTCCAATTAGTTTGGATGGGCTACGTTTAAACAAGTTAATTTACATGACTTTAAGGTGGACAACAAATTAGGATATACATGCGTGGAAGAACCTATGGATGAACTACACATTATTATACATACACACTCATTATAATGGTGATTTACCCTAACCGTACATGGCAATATCGAAATATAATCTTTCTTATACTTAGGTATATGATATATCATTTGAGGTTACCCGATTGTAAACCCTAAATACCCATGAGACAAAAACTCAAGAAAATTGAGGAGTTAAGCATGAGGCTTAATCCATGACCC
>NW_028230436.1:30314229-30317485 GCF_043228905.1 Azolla caroliniana | reverse complement strand
TCGGCATCGGCATCCGGCGGCGGCATCCGACGGCAGCACCGGTATCCGGCGTCGGTATCAGGTGGCGGCGTCGGCATCCGGCGGCGGCGTCCGGCGTCGGCGGCGGCACCGGCATCCGGTGGCGACATCCGGCAAACCGGCGACTAGATAAAATAAATATATAAATATATTTACATACTTACATATACAAGGAGGGCAAGTGTGGATTCAAACCTTGCACCTCCAAGTTAGGAGTCAAATGGCTTACCATTAAGCCATAGTATTTAGTTGAAATTATATTTCTATCATTGTAATTTTACATGTAAATTCTCATACATGAGAGCTAAAATGAGTGACATGGTTAGCATGCACCACATGTAATACTTAAGCGCCAAATGGCAAACATGCAATTTATGCATGTCTTGTACCCTCACATGCATCATATGCATGAGAGCATCTATAAAAGAGGGAAGGGGGAGGAGAAAAAGAGGGGTTTTTTTATGAAAATTAGGAGGAAGAAATTCGTTTTGAAATCAATCGTGTAATCTCATCTTCTCTCTTTCCCAATCTATCTTAAGTACTTTCTCGCCAAAGCTTGTATCGACTCTAAATCCTTCTGGTCCAGAACCCCGGCGGTTCCGCCTCACGATCCGCGCGTAGTGACGGATCTTCACGACAACGTTAATTCCCCTCTAGACGTATGAGATGAGGTTCAAGATCAGGTTACTATGGTAACACAAAGGTGTTTTAAAAACCATGGGGGTGACAAATAAATGTCTTTCCCTTATCTCTATATCGATTTTTTCATGGTGGCTCCCCAAGGCTCAACCATGTATGTTCACGTCATGAATAGTTTATACACACAAAAAATGTTAACAATAAACTATGTTTCTGTGCCCACATGTGTGGTTGGGCACATGTGTGGTTTTGGCTCTTTAAGTCCTATTACGAGGACCCCGAACTACACTTAGACCTCAAGTCTACACATGTGTTATAGTCATATGTATCAACGATGTTGTATGGTCTTGGTCATATTTGAACTCGAGACCTCGAGAACAAATGCATTAAACATTTGAGCCAACCAAGTAAGTTGATCTTCTTGAATGTTTAATGTTTCATGCGTATAAGAGATATGCGAGGCATTTGCCCATATATGTTTTTTTAAAAGAAACATATATGTCAAGAGTCCTTATTTCGCCCTCATTTACTACAACTATGTTGGTACGTTACCTAACCTCAAGTCTCGTAATTACGATAGCATACGCCAAAGTGCAACCTAATGGTCAAGCCAAATGAGCCCTCTTTTCGTAGTAGGCCCATGTGGCCCATCACATGGTCACGTCATTACGAATGCCTCTCATAAGAATGATCTCATGGTGGCATCGTATCCATGTAATGAGGGAGGGATGTTGGATACGTGTGTCATAAGAGCGACCTCACATGAAGTGGGTCAAACCCTACGTACTCAACATCATTATGGCTATTGGCGTTTCTTTACGTAACGAAATATCGAAGTCACCAACGGGGATTTCAACAATAAAAAATTGTTGAAAAAAGGGATGGTGGCAACACAATTCTCACAAAAATGTGAGGACGGCCACCAAGAACCTTTCCCCGAAAAGGAAAACATTCGATTTAAAATCACGTAATAACTTATATACACATATGTATATTATCACATATATATGATAAACTACGTATACATGTGACCACATATGCCTATATTAAAGAAATCGTTATATTTAATAGCCAAAAATGACGTAATTGAGATACGTAATCAAGGCATATACCTCTACGCACACAAGACATCCAAAAATAAGGGTTCAACATTATACACAATTGAGGTATTGACCTCTTACGCATACGAGACCAAACGCATATCATTTACAACAAAATCGAGGTGTTGACCTCATATGCAAACGTAACATATGTTCGTGAACGTAATACGTAATTGAGTTATTAACCTCGTACGCATACGACACTCATCACATATTATTTATATGTCAAACGAGGTATTGACCTCGTGCACATATGTAAGCGTTTTAGATAACCAATTAAATACCACTACAACATCATTTAATTAATGAAAATAATCTACATATTAACCATACACATGATTAGATGGGAGAAGAAAAAATAGACAAAATATAACAAGAAAGATTACCGAAGTTCCTTGTTGATCCTTGTCTGCATGAAGGCCAACCGCACAACGATCGATCGCCATCCATCGAGAAGATAAGACCAACAAAAGAAACATTAGTACATAGGCTCTGATACCAAATATTAGAGACATGTACTAAAGTAAGCATTAGATAAGGATAGATCTAGGTAGATAGAAAGAAAGGAGAGAGAGAAAGAAGGGTGTCGATCCACCCGACCACCCCCGAGCGAAGGGATCGAGATGGACTCGAGCCTCGATCGGCCAAGCAAGTTCACACTTGGCCTAATGGGTTGTCTCAATCCCGAGGATTAAAAGTAATCCTCCCCTTCTTTACACTCTCGTTTAACCCTCACACTTATCCACGTGTATAGAATACTATGGTAAATTCTCACCACGGGATATTATATGGTCATGCCCGTACCGTAACAAGGTCAGAGCCCACATACGCCCCGGTCGTAGCAAAACCATTTGTAAAGGAGTCATATAATGCATCTCCGACAAGTACTCCAACACCGATTGAAATCGACACCACACGTCATTGTGGACCATTGTCGGAAGAAGAAAAGAAACGACGTCGAGCAAATCAATCATGTCTTTACTACGAAGGATCGGGGCATATCGCAGTAAACTGTAAATCAAATAGTAGCTTGTACTAAACCCGATTCTATTTTAGTAAGAGTGTCTGATAATCCTAATAGTACTTATAGCCCAAGTCTATCGAACAAATTTGAAGTCCTTAGTCAGTTAGAAGAAGAGTTAAACGACTAATTTCAGCCAAAATAGGAGTCGTTTGGTTGGACAACCCTAGATCTGTGCAACCCAATAGTGGTTCCATTCCCTCTAAGCAAGTTAGCAATGTGTTCTTAGCTCAAGTAACAGTTAGTACTAAATGTACCCCAGGGCTTGTAGTACATGTCTTAGCACTCTTAGATTCCGAAGCCAATTCTTGCTTCATGGTTAAGAAATTTGCCCAAGCTCATTAGATATCCCTAAGAAAGCTTCCTTGCCCAACATCTGTAGTAGTCATTGATGGTCACCCCATTGCTTCCGGAAATATCGTAGAAGAGTCGGAGCCGATTCAGGTTGTCCTAGATAATTTTGGTGTGTGTAGTATCA